>NW_027110293.1:278103-286829 GCF_000696795.3 Halyomorpha halys
AAAAGTTGCTATAATCCATCTAATTACTCTAATTAAAAAAGCTTACCTTTCATATTTTGGGCATATTCTAAATTCAATATTATTGTTTTTAATTTTTTTCTGGTTAATATTTTTTAAAAAAAATTGATATCGAAAATGTTTAGTATTTATGTTCAGATATGTTATTGAATATTGTAAATTTATTGTTACCTCTTTATTAGGAAAAAACTTAATCAAAATAAATTAACAGCAAACTGTTGATCTGGTAGAGGAAACCATAAACTACAGAATTCAAACAGGCCTTTAATTCTTTTAACTTTTTTTTTTTTGACTAATTGTTATGGTGAATGTTACCTTTAATTAAGATTTCATACTTTTGATTATACCATATCTGGACATTATTTAACAAGTCTGATGAAGATGAACCATGTTTCTTAAAACTAGCACTTTCAAATTAATAAGTTAAGCGAGACAGTATGAAAAATGCATCATCACTCGAGAAAGAAATAACAGTGTAAGTACGTGTGTTGAGTACGTAACGTTCATACAAAAAACATCCGATTAGCATAAAGTAGTCCTTGATTCACGTTCAAAAGAACTATTTCCATTCGATGATTCTACTAGAAGTGACTTGAATATAAAAGATCCCTTCTCTTGTTCTAGTAATGCATTTATACAATGTGCAAAATTAATAACAAAATCACTTTCGGATCTCATTCATTTATGTGCATACGAAATGCATTAATGCTTATTGATCTTACTAATATCGCCAAAGGCGCTAAAAGGAATAAAAAAAATATGCCTGATTCCACCAAGTTTTATTATTAATGAGGTGTAGATAGTTGACCGTAGATTAATGATTGGAGATGTTTGTCGGGGGGTGCGGTCAGCAAAGGGTCTGGGCAGAAGAATCATTGCTGAGAGAAGAGGTCGGAATTTGATGAAATGTGACAGGTGGAGTTGAAGTCTTTGGAGTCTGCTGACCGCACCCCCCGACAAACATCTCCAATCATTAAATTGTATTATTAATTGTTAGGATTCAGTCTGAAGATTTCATTCAGAAAGCTTCTAGTCTCTAAATTACCGGCAAACTATTCACCATACATTGCACATTCCTCCGAAATATCCTAACAGACTCTAAAAATTCGCCATTCGGTTAATTTTAAAAAATATTGCCGAAGTAGCACTATATAATAATATTCTTCATTTGTTCTGGGATTAATCCCTTTAGAATAATATACAGGCATTGGCTAGATACATTAGTACCTTATAATATGATACAAAAATAAAAATGAACTTATAGAATATCGTAAAATATAACTAAAATAATTAATTGGAGAAGAAAAAAATGGTTTAACAACAATAATCAACAGAATAAGTAAAAAAAAAACAAAATAAAAAAAAAAACAGATCAAACAAAATCGTATACCATATCTTAAATCAGCGTGTAACTAACAGTAAACTAACTTCTAATGACATAAATGAATAAAATTCAAACTTTTTTATTTTGACTTTATTTAGTTTATTCACAACTGTAAAAGTATTTTTACAACCAGCGAATGAGATGTAGAGAGAGAGAAAAAAAATAAAATAAATAATAATAAAAAAAAAAATGTCATGAAGGCATAAAGGTTAAGGTCATCCAATGATGCCTCTCCATTAAAATTTAAAAATCAATTTAAGAGGTCCCTATTCCAGCTCCTTCGTAAACGTCGTCTCGTATCTGGTAAGTCTCGTGTTGATAGTCCTTGTGTGTTGGAAGTGCGTCGTGAAACCCTAAAATTCAAACTAAAAATAATTAAAAAAAAAAATGAATAATTATTGTTTAAGTGCATATTTACAAGTATAAAAAAATTTTGAAAACATTAAAGGTAGAAAAATAATTTTGAAATAATAATAAATAAATAACAAGGCAAATTAATAAATAAAAAAATAATCCTCTAACAAATCATTGATCTTAAGTTATATTCTAATAACAATAAAAGAAAATAAATAAATGATGACGTATGTGCATACAAAGATATATACAAATTATATGGAGCATTTCTTAAACTTTTCTTGGTTAGAAGAAATGATTTTATCCATAATAGAGCAGAGTTATAGCAAAGAACCTTTCAGGGTTCACTCATCCTTATTCTGAGGACCGGAAGATAAATCAAGCATGTGGATTACAGTGCTCCTATGAATATAGATCATAAATTAAGAATCTCAACTAGTTACTATAAAAAATAAAAAAAACTCATAAAACTGTTTATGTTCTGATGTGAATCTTCTTCAGTAGAAAAAACATTAAAGACCCGTTTCTACATTGACAGTTACTGCCATTTAACAGTTGTTCTACCAAAATTTGCTTGGTAGTTAATAATATCTGTCGCAACTGTAACAGTCCAGTTTCACGTTAATTATTAGCAATTAATTTATAAGCCTCGACAGAGAGCTAGATTATTTCTAAAGTTATTCGTTTTAAGGTTTCTAAATTTCTTATTCTCAGATGTTCTTGAATTATGGTGATCAGTCAGATGTTTTATATCCATCATATGCCAAACTATCAGGGTCAGTTTTAATGTCAACAGGTTTACAAAAATCTGTGTTTTAAAAAACAAGTTTTAGTAAAAATTATTTTCAACTAGTACTTTAATTTGTCTGTAAACCTCATTTTTTTCCGATCGGTTTAGAACCCATGTCTCTTTGGTGCATTTATTAGGGGTATTTCATGATCTTTAGTTAAGCATATAAAGCGTGTTAAATGGAAAAACTCATGTTGATTGGAGAAATATTTTCTTCTTTTACAATGTTAAAACGATATAACATATAACATGGTTGAGAGTCTGTTGAATGGAGAATGACGTCACGCAACAGTTCAGCTGAGCTCGTCACCATTTTGTTTGTTGTAGTAACAAGCAATCTAGTATTATACATATTACTTGCTCGTAATTTTTTTTTATTGTGTTAGTATTGTTTTAGATGTTTTTAAAACTAATAAAGCAATGTATGGGAATAATAACAATGTAATGACAGTTGTCAATTAGCTTATCTTGATTCTCTTCCTCGCAAGTGAGATCAGCAAGACACCCAGTACCCAAACTTCCACTTTTAACTCACTTTGAGCATGTTGTAATAAATTACTTTACTCAAAACTAAGTAAACAATAACATGAAGTATTGGAAGGAAAGGTTAAAAAAACAAGTTGCTCAGAAAATCCGCTAGGAGCTCTTATGCATCTAACATTTACCATGACTTTAAATAGGGCTGCTCACAATCCTATACTTATTACATTTAACGCGGTAAAACATTTTACATTTACCACAACTTTATGAATACCCTTATTTTATTAAAAGAAACGCAGAATCATGATGTTTGGCCATGTATGCTAGATAATATTTAACTATTTATTATGCTTTATTAATTTTTTATTGTTCCACAAAGGCTCACTTTTTATTGTTTTTGAATCGTTGGATGCTTACTATTTAATGTGATAGAAGATGATAGATGGATGTCTACGTAGCCTTGACAGTCATGGTACAGCTTTCTAAAGCGTGATAATCCGCAATGAATCACTCACTCCCTGACTTCTCTGACTTGCTTCAGGTCCATGTCTGCCGTAGAGTGCTTTTGGAATAGTTCTAAACTGACTATTAAATTGATATTGGATAAGAAATGACCAATGGGAAGATTTCATTATAATTTAGTTTTATTAAATATTTGTTTATTTGTCATTTATATTCTATTTCCTTAAACTTTATGTCGTTTTCCCATTTAAACAATGTACATCTCAAGAAATGATTATTTGGAGATATGAAAGTAATCGTAGCAATAAGGGTACAGAATCATAGTAAAACTTATGCCATAAAATCTAAGTAGAAAATATTTTTTAGATATTACAGTTTTGAACTGTATAGATCTTACTCTTATTGCTAAGATTCCATGCATATCTCAAAATAACCATTTTTTGAGATGTTACACAGTTGGACTAGCGATATCACATGGCAAATACGACAGCAGCAATGTCGTGACCATGTGGTCCCAACCTGAGGACTAGATCTGTAGAGCACTAAAAGATGTATCCAAGTCCGGTCTAACCCATCACCCATACCTAGGAAAATTGGTACACAGTTGTTTGGGATAAAAATCGAAACTGATTGGGATCAACCGGATGTTTATACGCTCTACGATGGTAGCCTGAGACTCGTCATGAAGCGGAACACCAAAGGGAGGAGACACTCTCGTATCATCCAGGGAAGACCTAAAGGACCTAACAAAATCCTACAAGCACTGCGCCGTCGATACTGCTGGTGGGATGTGAAGCGCTCTATTCAAGAAACCGTTGTGACGTATGCCTGAGTGCGAAATACAACATACTTCCATACAGGAGGAAGGATGACTTGATTTGTGACAAAGTAAGGAGCATTAAGGATTTTACGTAGGATTTTGGATTGTAACGATTGGATGGGGGAAGAATTTGATGGTTTGGTGGAGCCCCAGAAGGTATAGAAATGATAGGGAGAAACGAAAAAAGTAAGACTAACCTCAGTGTCCGCGATTTGATGGATCCGCCATCTTCTAATTCTCATCCTCTTGAAGATATCCTCCACCTCTTCCAGCCACCTTAAGTGTGGTCTTCCTCTACCAAGTATCCATCCCCTCTACCCGGTTTTCTTGTAGTTAACATGTTAAGAGTCATCTATTTCATAAATATTTGTGGAAATATTGAAAGATCAGGTTTGACAAAAATGAGATGGTTTTATCCGGTCCAAATACTAAAATTTTTGCAACCCTAAATGAGCTTGTTTGTAAGTGGTCTTCTAGTCATGAGTTTATATCATGATTCTGCAATTCAAATTGTAAAAGTGCCCTCTAAATCATTTGTTTAAAATTCTACCGAAAATTCAATCCACCCAACTAACAAAAAATTTTAAAACAACAATAATGATGATGAGGAGAAGATGGTTGGGGGTGCGGTCAATGAAAAACACAAATAAGTATGATTAACCTATTTTAATGTGCCGACGTTTCGGCTAGAGTCTCTAGCCTTCTTCAGGGCTAAAAACAAAACAAGATAACAACCTCAGTAAGTATAGAAAAATAAAAAAATATAAAAAGAAAGTATAAACAGAATAATTTTACACATAGAATGAATAATTTTACAAAATAGAATTAATAAAATGAAGTGATGAAAGGAGCGGGAAATATCTCATCACTTCATTTTATTAATTCTATTTTGTAAAACTATTCATTCTATGTGTAAAATTATTCTGTTTATACTTTCTTTTTATATTTTTTTATTTTTCTATACTTACTGAGGTTTTTATCTTGTTTTGTTTTTAGCCCTGAAGCACATTAAAATAAGTTAATCATACTTATTTGTGTTTTTCATTGACCGCACCCCCAACTATCTTCTCCTCATTTATCATCCACGGTCAACTATCTCTCATAATTAACAATAATGATGTTCTAGAGAAATACAGAAACATTTTCTAGAAAGAGGACTTCAAGGCCCTCTGGATTTTAATTTGTTAAAATTATTCACCTGACCGCAAATCAGAGGGATAATGAGCTCGCTGACGGCAACAGGAAAATAAAAATGGAGAGAAAAAATCTTTGTTTTATCACCGAAAAAGGAATTAGTGGTGAGAGCAAATAGTGGGTAATTTGAACGCTCTGCAACTAGAAGCCAAAGCTGAATTGTTTTTAAATTATTTCGAAATGAATAAGAGTTAATAATACACATTTATTCGGAAAAGAGCTATACGGATTCGGAACATTCATTAATAAACCAGTTGTCATTTATGACGCTTTTGAGACTGAAAAAAAAAAGGCGTGGAGACTAAAACGACCAAAACAATAACAAAAATATCTCGATAACCTTGAATCTTTGAAGTACCGATTAACAACAACTTGTATTGAATAGTTAATATTCAGAAGGCCTCTATTGTTTTCATTCTTTTTTCAGTGCTATGAATGTAAGAAAGTAGATAGGAATGAGATGCAGGGTAAGGTAAACATTGAAGAGAATCTCCGTCGTAAACCTCCTGCCGTACAATGTCTCAATATCCCACTAACGCCTGTTAACAGATTTGCTACTAAGGACTCCATCTTGACAAGAGACTTACTTGGAATCCCCAAACTAGACTAAAAGGACAACAAACTGCTTGTAGAATTTTGTAATCCGATTACTACAACACTTGCTTAACAAATCGGTCTAAACTTCCCATATACCAAGATATCTCAAATAACATTCCAAATATCCCATATAAACAAGATATCTCAAAAACCCTTGGAGAAGATGATAAAACAATAAAATGGATGTTTCAGTTTTTAAAATCATAAAATTTACTGACAAAAATATAACTTGATCGGAAGGAGAAAAATAATAAATAAACAAATTAAAAAATAAATAAAATTTAACGAATATTAGCAAAATTAATTAATAAAAGCAAAATATAAATGGCGTTGATGTCCAATGAAGTTTGGCGCCACTAAACAAAAACAAACAAACAAACAAACTTCTCATGTACTACAAACAACTTTTATACACTATGGTAATCAAACCAATTTGAATATACGAAATTGAGCTTTGGGGCTCCACCAAACCATTAAATTGCTTCCGAATCCAATTCTTACAATAAAAAAATTCTCCGTAAAATACTTGATGCTCCATATTAGGTCACAAATAAACTTATTCATAACAACTCAACATCCCATTCGTTGCAGATTTAGCAGAGCATAGATATTCCTCTTTTCATTCTAAAATCCTCACTCACTTATCACCAACACATTAGTTCTTAATTTCTCATCCACAATAATTCCTGATAATCCTGCCAGGCGTCTGAAAAGAAGATGGCCTCGGGATCGTACAATTTAAATCTATGATTGAAGTACCACCATTGGGTGGTTCCTTTCCAAGATTATCATGTATTCCGGAACTTTGTTTACATTTACTTATTGTTTTTTTGTTTTTTTTATAAAATTGTAAATTTCAATAAATAAATAAAAAAATACTATAATAAACATTGAAAAATGATATGTAAAATATAATTAATTTACAATAAATAAAAAGATAAATTAACGACTTCATCAATCTGGGTACTACCAGCTCCTTCCTAAAGTATCATCAGTTCTCTATACTTAACCATTTAAATTTAAATGGAAATGGGGAAATGAGGATTCCAACGAAGTGTTAAAAGAAGGAACAAATAGAAGCTACGTAGCTAGTGGGGTCCTTGAGAGAGGTGCGGAGGTCAGCCAGTACTGGCGGAAGTCGATCTCATCTCGACAGGAACAAACTTCAGTCATATTCTAATGCAACGGAAGAACACCAGTACTGGCCTTGTGCCCACATGAGTATATTCTAAATAGGCTCGGAAATATTTATTAATGAATTAATACTAGTTTTTTGTATATATTTTCAATATTAATTACTTTTTTTATATATATTTATTACTTCATCATATTGGAAGAAGATAGTTGACCTTATGAAGTAGATTGTAGAAAGATTGTCCGGGTTGCGGTCAATAAAGGTACCAAAATAGTTAAAGAAAACTATTTATTGTTAACCTACTTTTCAGTCGTTATCTTTGTTTCAGTCTGACAGCCCTGACGAAGCCCTGTAAAGTGGGACGAAACGTTGGCTAACAATAAGTAGTTTTCTTTTACTATTTTGATACCTTTATTGACTACCACCCGGACTATCCTTCTACAATATATTTATTACTGTTGTTATTAATTATTTTTTATCCACTATATTTTATATTTATTATGTGTATTTAAATGTACGCATTAATTAATTAATGATTTCAATTGAATAGTTCTTATGTACAAAAATACGATAGATTTTTATAAATTATGAAGAAGATTGTGGGGCTACGGTTAAAAACTATTTATTTGCCGACGTTTCGGTCCACTTTGTTGAGGACTAAAAAGATACAAAAACAACTAAAAATGTTTTAATACAGTCCGATAATAAGATACAAAAGAAGTTAATTAAGGTAGGGAGAATTTTATGAATATAAATTCACTTATATTGAAAAGATGATCATGAACAACTGAACAAAAAGAAGAAATTATAATAGTTATAATTTAAAATAGACAACGATAAGAATATTTTTAAAAAAATACGGTAACCATAAGGTAGAAAATGAACAGGAGGCGTAATAAGACGTAAAAATAGAAATAAAGACATGAGAAACAAAATTTAACGCACTAAAAGAAGGATAATAAAGAAACAAGTTGTGATTAAATAAAGGTCGATAATATGTAATTATAATATATAATATGTAAAAATAATAATATTGGACCAAGATAGTTGACCGTTTGAAGTAGATTGTAGGAAGATAGTTCGGGTGTATAAATAAAAAAATTAAGTTGTGCTGAAAAGTAATTAGAGAAGAAGAAAATAAAAAATTAAAGTAAATTTATGAAAGTAATAAAGATAAATCGATAAAGAGTTTATAAGAGGATGTCTTGGAACAGCCTGGGCTTCGGTTTTCACTATCAGATTGGACTGCCTAAGTTGTATATCGCTCCATCTTAACTGTTGGTAGATTGGGTAAAATACGAAAATTCGTAACTTTTTTTTAATATATGATCGTCTATCAATTCAACAGTTCACGATACAAATGGCAGTTTCGTTCGAACCAGGGGAAATCCACCAACTTCTAAACTTAAACTTGGATTTAGAAATAATTTAGTACTTTTAGCAGTTAATTCAACCAATATTGATGTTCTATATTTTATCTATTATTATGTAT
>NW_027110293.1:288200-291144 GCF_000696795.3 Halyomorpha halys
AAAATGAAAAATAAAGAGGTTTTTGAAAATTAAAATAAATAGTTGAGCCCTAACCAGTGCAGTCGATGGATTCAATACTGTGTTGTGTCCTCCTCACCAGTTCAGCCCTCCGTGGTAGCCTTATTTATCTGACTTACAGGCAATTATATCGAATAGGTTGGTGGATGTACGGCATGTCACAATCTCACAAGAGAAGTTCACTACTAAAAAACCGCCATCCTTCCCGACTGGACCCTCACCACTAAGACCCCCAGAAAGCAACGGTCCTATATCACTTTTGAAATATTTACTTAAAACAAGAAAAGGATACTTAAAGGAAAAGGTAGTTTAATTTGGAAATAAAAAGTTTTATGATTGGGTTTGTTTCTCTGAATCTTATATTTTCAAAGTCATCCAGATATCATGTTTGTATTTTAGCTAATAAAATGCATTTTTATTTTATATTTGTTGTTAAACTCCTAATCAGCCGCCATTTTGTTTCAAAATGGTGGATGTTGTTCAATCCTGGCGGGGTCAGTACCTTGGCGCCAAATTTATAATAGTAGCACCAATAGTTTGGGATAAACACCGCAAATAGGCTACTTTTTTTCTTCTATTCTAATCCAATAAGTTTTTAAATGTAGGAAAATATATTAAACAATTCTTTTACACTATTTCAACAAGACGTAAGGAATTAAAGAATTTTACCCACTATGCGCCTGTTTAATTTGACCCAAATAATTTATATTATTACTTTTTAGAAATAATAAACCGCGTAGTAGTAAGTTTCCGTGTTTCTTTTTCTGTTTCATTATCATCAAAGAAAAGAGATTGTAAAGCAATAATTATCCAAAGAGATTCTTGGAATGAAACGTCTTTAAACTTGAAGGGGAAAACCCTCTACGAACGAGATCCAAGGTTACGACTATAACAACTCTTGAAATTTATCTTGCAGTCTTATAATTTCAAGAATCATCTGCATATCAATTGTTTGATAATCGTTAATTATTTTTCCATAACCTTTTTTCTTATTTTTTAAATATCAACTGCAATTTCAATTATTATTAAATTGCATTCTTGAAATGAAATGAATTTTTTTTTGTTATGACGAGAAGGTGGTTGAAAAAGTTTGACTGAGCTACGAGAATTACCATTTTTGTGCAAAAACCTCTAAGTTGTTTAAATCTTGTGTAATTCTCATGAATTCCTATGTTATTCAGGGTGCTGAATTAAATTAAATGCATTTTTATTGTGATATTTTCAGGTGTAAAAATATAAATCTTAATTTTTCCATCAATAATATGATTTTTTCTTATAAATAAAATGTTATTCTGATTCTTAGTAGTTAATTTGGTTATTGTTCTCACCTTATGTTGGTTATATCTTCCAAGAATACCCTTGACTTCATACGTCAATGAAACGTACTCAAAAGTTGCTCTACACATGTACACTTCAAGAAAGCTCATTTTTTCTGGTCTATCAAAAATGTGTGGAAACGGATTTATTTGGAAGTAGCCGTGGGTTTAAACCTCATACGTCAATGGAACTCTCACAAAAGTTGCTCCAATATGTACACTTTTAGGGGTAAAAGTCTCGTCGCTAAGGTCAATAAAGCTCATTTTATTATAGTTTCAGAAAAAACTAATTTTTCCAGTATTAAATTGGAAGTGGCCGTAGAAATTTAGAAAAAAAATGTTTCAAGAAACAAACCTACTTTTGTAAAAAAACTACAAAGTGTACACTAACTTGACTTGGCCAACATATTTTTTGTTGGACAGTTTAGAACAAGATAACAACAACCAGTAAAAACTCGTTTTTCCCAACTCTGAAATAACGCCTCTAAGATAAGGTCTACCTACGGCTCACAAATATTGCTTGATGGGAAAACCAAGTACAGTGAATTCGTTTACAAGTATTTGAGTATAAGAAACCACACTCAACAACATGATTAGACACATTTCATTTTGAAGAATTTTCGTCACAATTTCCACGACTATGCGTTGTAGAAATAAATGTTGAATCCAACAAACTGTTCAGTTTTCAAATCCATAGAACGGTACCTCGTTTCCAAAAAGATATTTTATTAATAAATGTAAGACTGTTACCGCTCTTGTCTTCTCATATCTAAAATTTTCGTTTCCTACCGAACTGTTGAATAGATTTGAAAATTGAAAAATACGTAGAATTAAAGTTTTTTTCTTAAAATTGTGTCTAACCTATTTACCATAATTTTCCTTCTCATAACGAAAAACGGTTTTTGGATTTTTTTTTTAGTTTTAACATTAAAGATTTTAATATCATATTTACCCTTTGTCGTAAACCCATGACTCCCTGCCCCACATTATCCTTTAATAATACCCCACTTATTCCTGTCGAACAGATCCGTTACTTAGGACTACATCTGGACTAACGACTGACATGGAATCCCCACACAAGAATGAAAAGATAGCAAACTGTACAAAGCTTCCAACTAATTAGAGAATACTCATTTATATGATTATAACAAGGCCTATCTGGATTTCACTGAACCTGGTATCTTTAACTTCCTCTCGTATCTAATTCTTACAATCAAAAATTCTTCGGAAAATAAGGATCTGGCTTACCTTATCGCAAATCAATTTATCCATTAGGATTTCAATGTTCCATATGTTACCGATTTGGCCAGAATCAGGTACCAATCCTTCCATGATAAACTTCCTAACCACTTATTTCTAACGAGATCTACGCTAGAAATATTATAGGAATTCTATCATGGACTAGATCCTCCACATGTCTGTATCATGTCGTAGTATATTGTCATTGTATAACTAACATTAAATTTACTTGTTGTATACAGCTCAGTACAGTTGTAAATATCAATTAATAAATTAAAAAAGAGTTTAGTTTATAATTTTGACGAAATAATGTTCACATATTATCTAAAATCATACATAAAGACCCTATGTAACCGATCTAGCCCGAACCA
>NW_027110293.1:291403-309565 GCF_000696795.3 Halyomorpha halys
TAACCATCTGTAGCCTTGAGTTTACTTACGAATAACTCTGTCATTGCTGTAATATTATCGATTAGGAAATATCGATAAAATTTCTTGTTTCTTTTTGATCCTTAGAAAATATAAATTTTGGCAGAAAAATAAGAAAATACATTCACTTCGTTCGTAGGAATGTAACAAGTTTTAAAAAATGCTCTCTAGAAGTTCCGCTTATAAGAAGCTATACTATCTCGTCGTCCTTGACATGACCAAAACACTGGTTAGCTAGCCCGGCCATATCCTTGGCCCTGGTCCTCGAGCAATGATTAAACACACAGGATAGTTTGATAAATCGTACAATAAATGATAAATAATGTATGATCAATATCGAAAGTTATTTTAAATAAATATTATGAGAGCTTCTCATGTTGATAAGTTAATTTATTATTGAAAAATTTATTTTTTAAAAATTAATATGATCAGTAGCGCTCCCCCCTACATCAGTAACAAGAACTTACACAAAGACTTACGAACTCCTTATGTACAAACAAATAAACGTTTTCACGACGCACTTCCAACACACACTAACTCTCTAATTCAAGGACTATCAACACGAGACTTACCAGATACGAGACGACGTTTACGAAGGAGCTGGAATAGGGACCTCTTAAATTGATTTTTAAATTTCAATTTTAATGGAGAGGCATCATTGGATGACCTTAACCTTAACCTTCATGCCTTCATGACTTTTTTTTTATTATTATTTATTTATTTTTTCTCTCTCTACGTCTCATTCGCTGGTTGTAAAAATACTTTTACAGTTCTGAATAAACTAAATAAAGTAAAAAAAAAAAAGTAATAGTAATTCTTAATTGCAAAGGGCAAAGGGTAAAATTTAAATTTTGAACTAAACATTTTCCTACATAAACTTCACTTCAAATTGTCAGTCCAATCCAGTACCAGGCAGTAACCTCACCGAATCGCTGCGTTTGAAAAATCATTTCTTTCCCGAGTTGCTTTTCACTGGCACTCTAATCCCTCTACAATTCGCCATGCATTAACCGTTCCCTCGTTTAAAATCCTTTTATTTAACCAATTTTTATTTCACCAAACTGAACCAATATTATTATAATATTGATAATATAAATACGGAACATTAGTATATGTTATTTGTAAATATTATATCTAACTTTGTTTTATGTATATATTTTTCCTCTGTTTCAAAAATTATTCAGTATTATACAATTATAATATAAGTCTTAATTAAGTGGGGCCACACTATTTTAGGACGGTATATTGTGTAACCTTATAATTGTTCTAAAGGGAGTTAGTCCAAGAAGAATAAACTATTTCTTATTTCATGTTTTAACTGTAGAATTTTGAAATTTTAATTTTGAGAATTGGTTGTATAACTTTTGATAAAAAAAACTCCTCATATATTGTATAGTAATAATTTTCATAAATTTCGTTTTTATTTATTGAATATAAATTGAAACAAGTTAAATATCAAATTCTATGATTATTATAGTTAAATTTTATCTTCTTTTTTTTTTGTCATTAATGACTTAATTTTCAGGATTTATACTGCCGAACTCATTTCTAATTATTAAAAAATACCAAACTTCTTCCAGAAATAAAAAAAACAAATTGTGCCACAAAGTAAGAATATTTTCAGTTGTGACACTAATATCATAAAAATAGCTCATCACTGACCTTATCCAACATTTAATTTAACATAAAAAGAAAGTTTAAACAGAAACGTTTTTGCCATAAATAAAAAAAAATTTAGGAAAAACAAAGATGCAAAACATTTGCTAATAGAGGTCAGAAGATAACCTAGATCGATTAATGAATTTCGTATTTTGAAGATATTTAAAATTTTATCACGTACAAGATAGTAGACTAATTGCACATTTATTTTACACTGTTTCAAACAAAACAGATATTCCAAACTGACGTAAGTTTAGAACGAACGCATAGTGCTGATAATAGTGACTTTTATTACAAAGGTAATAATTATATTTGTTAATTTATTTATTTATTGCTAATTACAACAGTGGTTGCGCGGTGGCCACGGGGTAAAAAGCGCGTGACTACTAACTCTAAGGACACGAGTTCGAATCCGGCTGGGCAGAAAATTGTTTTCTGTTGTACTGTAGCCGTGCGTCAACTCCTGTTGGAGTCCTCTTGGGCCCTGTTTCATAATAAAAGCTAATAGTATTAGTTTATAGAACAAGTGTGGAAACTAGTGTGATATTACAGAACTTATAAAACACTAAAGTACGAGTTACTATTGTACAAGTCTGGGTAATTGATTTAAGATAAATCTACAAGACTAATAGTATTAGTTTGTACTTTATTATGAAACAGGGCCCTGGTGTCCACCCAGCTTACCCTTAATTGGGTAAAAATCTGGCGGTCAGGTGTGATTCTGACCAAATCACCTCCTTGCACAACCGTTGGACTAGTAACAGTACTTTACAAATTACTGAACCCCTGACCCTTCATGGGTTGTAGCGGTACATATTTAAATTTATTTACAATTGTACATTGTAATACATTTAGTAAATTTGATCTTAGTTAAATTGGAGTGTTACAGGCGGTAGAGAAACACTACCCATTGGTAGAACTCTAAGGTAATAATTAAAAATAGAAAAAATAATTTCTTTTAAATTTTGTATACATGTATATCCAGTATTTGTTTAGATTTTAATTAAATAGATTTGTGCATGATTTTTATATATGTATATATTTAGATTTTTTACTATTTATTATAATAAGAGAGTACTAGATTGTGATATATAGGTTAATAATCGAAGAAAAAAATCAATATTTTTGTAAAAGAAAAAAATAAGTAAAAAAGGATGACAAAAATTATGAAAATATATAAAAACAAAACACTATATTAATATTAAATCTCTTTGCCGATGTAATATAAGAATAATAAGCAATTGTGCAATTAGTCTTAGTATGCTCTGTGCGCAGTTGGGCGGCACTGCCTTTTGAATAAAGCGTTTCTCCCTAAATATTCCACTTATGTACAAATACGTATATTATTTTTATAAACTTATTTATAAAACTACAATAGCTATTCCGCGACAGTTGAATCTCGATAAGTTTTCTTAGCCTTGGCCTTAAACTCGGAATAAAATCTGCTTATCAAGAAGGCTATTACATTACATCACAGTTGTCTACATCATACATCGATTTTTATTTATAAATATGTCCGTTCTTATGGCCTGAAAGAGTCATCGAAATCCACTCTATTAATGATCAATATTTTAGCAAACTGTTGATTTTGTTACTGATATTTAGCCAGTTCCACATGTTTGTCATTCACTGCTAGTCACAATTATATATAAATGCTTGGTAAAATAAGTAACATGCTTGTATGATCGAAAGATGTAAGCGTTTTAGTATGCCGTAATTTGAACTTGTTTCGACTGTTTTAAAAAAAAAATTGAAAAGAGATAAAATGAAATGGGACGTTAGGAAAATGAAAATTGTTTGGACTTCTAATTAGCATGAATGTCATCGACACCGCGGAAAATGTACGATTAAGGATTGAACCGGCGGGAAAGCGGAAAAACGTGGAAGGTGGTCAAGGCGTTTTGTTTGATATAGCATACTAAGAAAGGATTATGATGAGGCTAGCGAAGTTATAACGGACAAACATAAATCTCAGACCCCATCTAAGATCGCCGGTGAGTTGAGCACATCAAAATAGTGCTAAAACAATTAAAAATATTTGAGAAAAAAAATCTTTATTTAAATAAAATTAAATCTGTGCCGCTTCAACCCATAAAGGGTTAGGAGTGCTGTACTTCGTAAGGAAGTACTGTTTCTAGACCAACGGTTGTGCAAGGAGGTGATTTGGTCAGACCGCCAGATTTTTACTCAATTAAGGGTACCTATCTACTTTATGAGGCTGGGTGCAACCTACCAACAGCTACATGTAACAGATAATAATTATCTGCCACAGTCAGATTCGAACCCGAACCTTGGATTTAGTAGCCTTACCGATGAGCTATCCTCTCCCGGAAAGAAAAATTATAGTGTTTATAATGTTTATTTAAAATAATATAATATAATGTTTATAACTTATAATATAATGTTTATTTAAATGCTAACTTATAAGTTTCTGGATAGAAAGTGCAAGTTAAGCAATTTTAAAATTAAAAATAACAAGCATTTCCCGCCTTTACCCGTTATTTTATTTTCTCTTTGATTTTTTTTCTAAATATTGTAGGCCCTAAATACCTTAATTTTTCTACCTGTTCAGATGTATTTCCTGCTATATTTATATCACAAAAATTGATGTTGTTTCAACTGCTAACTATATACGTTGTTTTATTCGTATTTATTTCGAGACCTAATTCTTCTGTCTAGCTTAATGGCTACTACATAAGAAAGTATATATATGTATCCTTAATATTTCTGGAGATACTGGAATATTTGGGTACCAGTATATGCATCACATTAATTCAACTATCTTAGTTTTGGAAATGATATAATTTTTATTATAGGTCGCCAAGATTTATTTTTCTAAAAAACATATTATTATACGAATAATAATGTAATTATTTTTGTTTATTTTCCGCTTCATATTTTTGGTGGTGGTGAAATGGGTATATCTAAGGAGTTGGCTCAGTCCATGCCTTCGCAGGATCTGGAAGTGGTGGATCATATGGCGGTGGAGCTCCAAGTGGCTTTGGCAGCAGTGGCGCAGGTGGATATGGTGCTCCAGGTGGATTCGGTGGAGGTGGAGGTGGTCCTGGCGGATATGGAGGAGGCGGCTACGGGCCTGGGTATGGTGGGTATGGAGGATATGGAGGAGGAGGTTATGGTGGCATGGGTGGATTTGGTGGAGGCGGGTTTGGAGGCAATCCCTATGGCTTCCCCAGCCCCCCTGGCTTCCCGGATCTCAATGCCTTCCAAAAGTTCCTTCAAGACTACCTAAATCAGATGCAAGAGTGGACAAAGCAGCAAGCACAAGCAACATCAGCTAATGCCATCCCGTGAGTACTTTATCTTTAGCCTAGTTTGGCAACAACTCTAGGGAGAGTTTAATTCTTTCTTTTATTATGAACAGATGATTGACCATAAGTGAATTAGAAGATGGTCCAGATAGAGGTCAAGAAAATCAAATAATAGTTTTAATTATTTATTAATAGCCAACATTACAAGCTTCACTGCAGGTCTTCATTAGGGCTGTTCTCGGTGGAGGTGTAGAGTAATAAACTAAAAAAATTTGAATTGACAAAAATTGAATTTTTTTTTATAGTGTGCACTTCCACCAATCACAAAAGTCCTTATGAAGATCTGCATTGTAGATCAAAACATTGGCCATTATTAATAGTTGAAAATATTATTTGTTTTCTTAACCTCAACCTAGACCATCTCATTCTGCTTTCATATTTCCTTTTGAATTATTTTCTTGAACACAAAATAATACGCTCAGGTTTAAATCAAATAGCGCTCAAAACATCCTAAATGAAAATGTGAATTCAATTTTTCTATTATAGGCAAAAATTTTTCTTTATCAGTTTTCTAATTTTATTATTAAAGCAGTTTTGAACTATTAATAATTATCTTAAATTAAAAATATTTATCAATATCTAGAATTTGCTCAGGTTTTTCATTATTTTAAAATGTGTACCGTCTTGCAGAATTTGGTAGTTTTAGTGGAAATGAATTTTCAATGGAAAAGGTAATTTTATGTGGTCCAACAGAACTGTACACTGCTTATTTAACTATTTGTTGAGTAGATTAGTAGACTAACTGGCTGTTTTGTAAATTTGGAGACGAAATGTAGTTAGTTTGCACTTGTGTAGTCAATTGTGTTCTTGATTGTATGTATGATACAGTTTTGTTAATTTTAAAGTAATAGAGCTAAAATTTAGATAAGTTTTAGCTCTTACTTTTTAAGTCATAATGTTTTTACATCATTGGTATAAAACTAATGGAAGAAATCGTAACTATGAATAACGAAGCTTACAACTGAATATGATTTAAAACTAATTGAAATTAGAGGGAAATATACCACCAAGTTAAACAACCAATAACACCAAACAAAATTAAACCACCAATTTTACTCATTATTAAACAATATACAGCTGTGTAAAAGACTATCTACATAATTAACAAAATACAATTCATCTCTCATAATGTAGTTATAGTTTAAATTTATAAATGAATAAATCAATTTCTACTTCTTAAAAGATACACAGCTATTAAACATGCATTTTCTTTGCTTACAAAGAGCTATAACAGCTATAAACATTTTTATATATGTATTTATACAAGATATCCAACATGCATTGGCTCAAATGCTTTTTACAGCCAAACTGTTGAGATGGCTGTGAATAGTTGATTAGTTCTGACTCCAATTGAACATGAGAGGTACTCTACATCAGAAGACCTCAACAATGTGTGTTCAGAAAGCTAAGTAGCTGGTTAGGAGATGAATTTTATTCGTACTAGCCGTGAATCCTTGCAGGATAGAAACTTCACTCCATAGGGAACTATCTTAAAGGTTGGGAAGGGGATGACAAGTCCTACAGGAACTAGCTGTAACTCCTTGCAAGAAGGAAACTTGATTCTCTAGGGAACTAGCCCCAGTCATAAAGGGAATAACAAGTCCTACAGTAACTAGCTATAAGTCCTTACAATAGAAAGAAAAGATTTATGAAGGAGGAGCGATCCGAGAAGGTAGAGTGAAATAAAAGTCTAGTATACATTACCAAAACGAGCACTAAAATGTGCTGACCTACTATGTATATTGTTGCTCATTGCCTCCTAAGGAGGACAAATACCAGTTCCAGGTGGCGCATATCGGTTATAGTGGTATCCAGTATATAGTAGTGGGGTCACTACAAAATGGATGATCTAATCAACAAATACTAGAGGAAAAATATTTTGGTTTGCTTTCATTATTTCAGTAATGGTTATTGCCTCTCAGCTTTTTACAGATATGTACTGCTCGTAAAAGGTGGAAACTTTAGATTTGCTTATAACACCTCCTTTTTATTCCTCTCTTTTACATAAAAAGTCACGAAAGATACCACAAAGTTCCTTCCAATATTTTCAAAATTGAAGGATTTACCCAATTCTATGCTTAACATTATTATTATCATCTTTTAGGAATTTCATAAAATGGAATCTTGAAGCATGACTCATCATTTTTATGTATTTTTGTCATCCTCTTATTAAAAATATTGCCAAGCTTATATGTGTAGAATTTTTTCTGAGAGAGGCAAAAAAGTAAGTTCTAAAATGATTTTTCTAAAACTATTAAAGGTAAATATATTGTATTAATTAAATTTTTTTATTATTTTTAAAATTAAAGCATTTTATGATATTCCTGTTATCATGACTTTCAGTTTAACAGCTTTTTCATAATGAAGTTTTTCTCAATGCTGATTTGTGGGATTCTCATTACTTCTACGATAATATTCATTCCATAGTCTAGTGGACCCATTCTTGAGATATAAACTCCTTGTCAAATCAGCATATTATAATCAATTTAATGGAGAATTAACTGATTTTAAGAAATTTAACTACTTTATTTATTCATCCTTAATCTAATTGTTCCTATTTGTTTACGAGGGGATTCATTTGCAGTTAATTACTGATAAATACAATATGACCAATAGTACAAGAGCCCAAGAGGAGAAAAAAGTCAGTTATTTCACCCCAATCTTTGATGACTTTAATGAAAACTATGTATAATTACCGTATACGTAGGGAAAATAAAAAATTGCAGCTTTTTCAAAGCGTTAAAAAAATTAATTTTTCATTCAGAGCTCTATATCTTTAAAAATACCAATAACAATAGAAAATCTAAGGGAACATCATTTAAAGTAGAGTAAATTTGCTAAACTGCAAGCCCTATTTACCTTCAATAGTTCTCGAGATATAGCCTTTTAAAAAGCAAATTTTCATAAAAATGTACTGAAATATCAGTAGTTGGTTAATTTATTTTGAGAAATCTATATTTCAAAAACCATTTGACGTACAGATCTCTATTAGCACTGAAATAAAGCTAATTTAATGGGCTACGAAGTGGTTTATGATGTTTTTCGTTGATGGGGTGGTAGTTTTCATGATATTTGCTAAAATAAATTGATTTATAGTTGTTTGAACAAATTTTTATTGGCCAAATTTATATTCATATGCGAATATCATAAAAACTACTATCCCTACGAAGATAAGTATCATGAACTACTTTATAGTAAGTAATATCATTTCATAGTAATATCATATTAAGTAAAAATCAAACACTTTATATGAACAACTAGAAATTAACAGTTTGTGAATTTATTTTATCAAATAACATAAAAACTGCTACTCCTACAAAGATAAACATTATAAACTATTTTGTAGTAAATTTAACAAGCTTTAATTTGAGTGCTGACAGACATCTGTACGTTTTATGGTTTCTGAAATAAAGTTTTTCAAAGTCAAACTTATTTTAACTATAAATCAATTTATTTTATGAAATATCATGAAAAATAATATTTCTACGAAGGTACACTTTTGTAGTATGTAAACTAGCTTTAATTTGAGTGCTAATAGACATCTATACGTCACATAGTTCCTGAGATATAGATTTCTCAAAATAAATTAACTAACTGCTAATCTTTCTGTAGATTTTTAAGAAACGTTACTTTTTGAAAATCTATATCTCGAGAACTATTGAATGTAAATAGTAGCTCTATTAGATAATTGAGGTGAAATAACTGCCTTTTTTTCTTCCCGGCTCTTGTACTAAAAGTATGGCTCCTTACATACCAAGTGAAATTTTTGGTGTTTGGAGAAAGAAAGTATTGTTCAAATGGCCTCCTCAAGATGTTATACTGGACCCTATCTATAAAAGGATGAACCAGTCATCTCGTAAAATAACATTTCATACTTCATTATTATTATTTTTATTGAGGTTAAATTTTCAATCAAAAATGATAAATAATTAAAGATTCATTTATAGTTGACTGTGGTTATATATATAAATGAGAAGAAGATGTAGTAAGTGAAGAACACTAATAAGTAAAAACTTATTCATTAATGCTAACGTTTCGGCCAGAATTTCAATTCGTACCAGGGTGACTTGGTGCAGATTTAAAGCCGAGTGCCATGTCTTAGCTCTGATGAGGGTCTGAAATTCTGGCTGAAACGTTGGCATTAATATATAAGTTTATACTTATTTGTTTTCTTCACTGACCTCACCCCCAACCATCTTCTCCTCCTTTATTTAAATATAAATGAATTAAAGCTTTTATATTCATACAATTAATTTCCTTTTTTTTTCCAAAAAAATACTTGCAAATTCTGCAATATTTTAAATAGGGAGAGGGGGTGAAAAAACACATACAAATGATATGTCATGCCCCAAGATTCCATTTTATGAAATACCTGAAAAATAATAATGATATTGAGAATGTAAGATTCCGAAATGGCATAACTCCTTCAATTTTGAAGATACCATAATGTACCTTTTAGGGTCTTTCATAATATCTATCTTGATAAATGAGGATATTAAAAAGTAGATGTTATATGCATGCCTTAAATTTTCTCCATGCATCAGCCACAGATTTGGCCATAGTTAAAAAGCAACAACATTGTGTAGAACTAAAGGAGTAAACTCGTATCTTGTTCCTGAGTAATTTTTGGGATCAGATAAATCATTTAGGCTAAAAAGCATTAAAGCCAATTTGTATTGAATACTGTGTATGAACATATATATACACATGGAAATGAGGAATTCCTTCAACAAATTGTGATAGGTCAATTAATGATGATTTTCCATAATTGTATGTGTTATTAAAATATTTCAGCTGATTCATGTTTTTGGCCTATGTATTGTCTGTATGGATGTAAATTTATTTTTTCACTAATAAAGTAGATAACCTATAGTAAACAGTAGACAATAAATTAAATTTTAATTATTTTTTATTAATTTATTTGTTAACTAATTTTTGTATTTCAAAATCTTTTTCTTCTGGCAAAACTAATAAGTATTAATTTTTATTTAAAAATTTTCTTTCTTTTAATCACTTTCTACTTCTAATCTCTTCCTTAAAAAAGTTTTAAAAATAAACCAAAGTGTATTTATTTGCTCTGAACCTGAAAGTAGCTAGTTATTAATATTTTCTCTATTACATCTTTTTTTCATTTCTTATAATTAAAATTGATAATAACTGAAAATTATATTTCTTATGTTTCTGTATTTATTATTACAAAAATTTAAAAACATTACTGACTTTTAATAACCAAATTTTAAAAATTACTTTATACTTCCATTAATATACATGTGATTTTCTATTTTTCTCATGTTTGGTTTCTATGTTTTGCTCAAAGTTTCTACACTTTATTTCTTATTTTGAATGAAAATGCATGAGCATGTTTCTTAGTCCATGTTTTCGGTGGCGGAATTCGCTGAAATCGAGAACATGAGCTAAATGTTTGCTTTTCATATTTTAATCAGAGGTTGTCCAACCAGTGGCATAGGTGATAGAATTGGATCTGGCGGTGGATTCCCCACCTCAGGTGGTGGCGTTGGAACAGGAGGCGGAGATGGATCAGTTGGAGCTGTTGCATCTGGATCGATTGGACCCGGAGGGGGCTATGGTTCTACCAAAGTTTTTCCATCTAGTGGAGGACCTGGTCTTGGGGATAGATTTGGTTCTGTCGGTGAATCTTCCGGACCTTTCCCAGCTCCTGGTGGTGGATCTGTGGGAATATCTTCTTTCTCGAGTTCCTCTTCTTCAGATGTTGATGGTAAGAAAACAAGTCAGAAGTCTGCAACAGTTTCCGTTAATGATAATGGAAAAGTAACAACTTATACTTCCCATGATCCTTAAAAAAAAAAACTTTCTTGACAACTTCCTATATCATTTACATTTTCTCTATCATGTATCCAAAATATATATTACAAAAACTAATTACTTGACTTCTAAAAAAGTTTTCGTATTTCATTATGTATTTTTTTTCTGCAGTAGTGATTGCTTGACATTTTAAACTATCTGTATTTATATAAGTAAGTAGATATTGCAACATTTTTAAATATTCTATAATCAAAAAAAGTGAAAAGCATTGATATCTTAATCAAAATGAGTTACATTGTATAATTGTTTAAAATGGAAGATATCTCTTAATTTTGAATCTGTGATAAATTTGTTATTAAGTAGCTGAGTTCTTTAGAATAATGAAAATGATTTAATTTATTGATTGGTACCATGATGCATTTAATTAAAGTTGGAAATGTGTACTTAACTAATTATCTAAAATTTGTTTGTATATAAGATTAAGTTAAGCCACATTTATTAAAAATAAAATGAAATATTCTTGAACAATAATGTGTTTTTCTTGTTATTCCTCCTGTAATCGTATAAAAGATTTTTTTTATTTTATAAATGAGCTGTGCTATGCAGAAACCTACCAAGCCACACAATGATAAAAATTGTACAACATTTGAACAAAACGAGGCCGTTCTATGGTTTGCAGAAACCAACCAAGCTTTACTTAATTTAAAATGCACATCAAACTGACCATCAACCAAGCCCCATGTCATTTTAAATTTATTTTAGTTTTAGCAGAATGAATCAAACCCACTTGGTAGTTTTCTGCCATGTTAAAGTAAACATAATCAATATAATTTATAGATAAATTTGTTTGTGACTTTAAGTTGAATTTAATTTTATGTGAAAATTTTAATTTCCATTTATCTCGAATTAATATTTTTGTGGATTGGTAGGTTAGGTTTTTGCTTAAACCAATACAAAGAATATTATAGGCTACCATTACCTTAATAGTAAACTTATCGCAATTTCAGGCTGGAAACACTATCATTTGAATGAATTTTTTATTTTTTTTAACATCTTTATAGAAATTTACAACTGTACATAATAATACATTCATTCAATTTGAGATAAGTTATAATGGAGTGATACAGGCGTATAGAGAAACTACGCATTGGCAGCACTCTAATGAAGTTTTTACATTAGCAGGTCTCGTGGCCATCTTCATTTCAGGTTTGTCAGGAATGGAAGAGGAAGCAAGGTTGGAAACTAGTGGGTTTGGGTAGTTAGGGATTTTATAATGGAAGGAATCATATCTGGTTCGGGCTAGTTTGGTTACATATGGAAAATTAAGGTCTTTATTTGTGGTTTAATTTGTGACAAAATAAGAAGCATTGAGGATTTTACGAATCCTTGGTTTATAAGGATTTTATACAAGAGGAATTCGGAGGTTTAGTGGAGCCCCAAATTCCATATGTCAGATTGGTCTTATTACAGTCATATAGATTAGTCTTTTGTAATTAATTAGAAGTTTACACCGTTTGTCTTAGTGCGTGTGATAGTTGAAATTGATATGCGATTTCCTGTCTTTTCAGTCTTGTGTGAGGATTCCAAGTTTTTTTTCCCAAGTCATTTGCCCAGATATAGTCCAAGGTAGCGGATCTGTTTAACAGGGGTAAAAGCAACATTATTAAAGGATACTGTAGGGCAGTCGGTAGGTTTACGACGAAGGGTAAGGTCATTTAATGGTATTTGTTGGGATTTATTTTTTTCTCCAATCACAACACCATTCTTCGAGGACTGTGAGAATGAATTCTTGAATACAATAAGTACATTTGAGGTTTAGAGCCTTTTGTTACTAAATAGGTTGGACTGACTAGTAAAATGTTATAAATTATTACTAATAAAATATATTAATAACTATAAAAAATAATCATATATATTATTTAAAATTGTTCTTATTCTGTCAAGCCATAAAACTACCTATAGCTTGTCTCCTTTTCCAACTATAGTAAGAATTCATTCAAAGTCTAGTATTTCAATACTGAAGATGTAAGAGTTTATTTCTGAAATATAAGGTAGTTATTAAAGTAGTTTATGTATGTAAGAATGTAGTTTAACATTCATTATGTTGTTTAAAATATTATTAATGAAAAATATTAATGAATAATTCTTTAATAAGTATTAAAATACTTGTAAACATTGGAGGAAAGTTACGAAAACAGTCGACCAATTTTCTAGTGAACCAGTAAGGGTTCACTATTCAATTCAATATTTGCTGTCTACTTAGAACAGATTTTAATTTGTAGATAGAAAACTCTTTGTCCTAATAGAACAACATAAGGCCATAAATGCTGATGTTTAAATATGAACTAGTAACTCTACTTTATTTTTCTAAAACTTAGAGATTATGAAATTTATTATGATTCCTGATTAATAATTAATGGAGTTTGAATAGTTTTTTTGATAGACAAAAAAATAGAAATACGGGATGAATATAAGAAATATGGATTAGTTTCAATATATACTATTAGTTACAATATACTGTTAGTTTCAATATATCCTTCAATTACAATATACCGTCAGTTTCAATATATACCGGTAGTTACAATATACCGTTAGTTACAATATACTGTTAGTTACTATATACTGTTTTGTAATATTCAAGTATAATAAAGGTAAAACCAAAAAAATAAATAAATAAAATAAAAACATTTTAACATTATGTCCAATAATGGATTAATGAGTATGCTGTTTCACCCTATATATTTTGGCAGTGCTGCTTGTAGAAATGAAGCATTTCCCTCAGACTAATTTTTCTTGTATTTAGCCTTTTATTTTTTGAGAAATCAAAGATGTTTAATTTTAAAAATATTTGATTGGGAAACAGTGTAGAAATAAAATCTAGTATACAACATATTTTTCAGTTTTTAAATCCATCGATTGGTTTCATCAGAAACAGAAATTCTACACACCAAAGCAATGGTGCAACTTTCCCACTTGAATACTTGTAGCTTGTAGTAAGAGGTGGGAGTAAGTTACACTTTGATCCACAGGATCATATTTCCAACATTTTCTTGTTATTACATAAATCAGTATCTCTATATTATATAAAGAGATATAATTTCTTTGAGAAATGAGCTTTTTCAGGGGAAACCTTGATTTGACATCTGCACTTTTGGTACCAAAAATTAGTAATTCTTATTAGTTAGGAAAAATAATATCTAATTCCTAATCCAAATACCTGCACTTCACTGTTGTGGAATCAATTAATTAATTTTTATGAAAGGAGGATGGTCTGGGCACGGTCAAAATAGCTCAAATTGTAAATAAGCTATTTATTGTGAACCAATCTATCACCCCACTTTGCCGATCTTCATGAGGGCTAAAAAAGATTCAAACAACTAATATAACGTATAAGGAATGGCTAATTATGATTTAAAATATGTGAAAATTTTTATAAAAATGAACAGAGTAAATTAAAGAAAACAAAAATAAGATGTATAATGAAAAATCTAAATTAATAATAATTACAAAAGATTAGACAATTAATGAAAATGGAAATAATAACAAATAAAAAAGTTGGAAAATAAGGGAAATACATAGTTAATTTGTAGAGAAATAAGTAGTTTATTTATAGAGAAATAAGTAGTTTATTTATAGATAAATAAGTAGTTTATTTATAGAGGAATAAGTAGTTTGTTTACAGTGAAATAAGTAGTTTATTTATAGAAAATAAGTAGTTCAATTACTATTTGAGTTATTTTGACCACACTCTTTGTTTTATATATTATACACAGTCAATCAATGATCATCCAATTAATTTTTATAAATATTAAATATTTTTAAAATTAACATTCTCATTGAGTTATCAAGCCATTGCACTGAAATTTTGTCTTGCCTTTCTCTAAGCACTACATTATGCTCAGTCTTGAGGGAAAATAAAAAGGTAAAAGTTATACAACTGAGATGTTCAGTCGTAATTTTTTTTTTTTTCGAGAGAGAATAATGTTGATATTAATTTATGATAAGTTACTCCTGTTTAAATGTGATATATTTTAATTAACTAACATTTTAGAAATTGTGAAAGTTTTCATTTAGTCAATTACCATATTTGACGACTGAACACCTCAATTGATGATTTAGTCACTAACAGCAAAAAACACAGTAACAGTAATTTATTTAACACTATTGCTCTCAATGCATTAATTTCATCAAATTTTATTTCATTTTCTTTACCATGATCAAAGTTAATTTATTACAACTTTAATTTAACAAACGGAAGCTTCTCAATCTCTCAATAATTTAACATGAAGGAACATTCATTGTTTTGATTTTATACTTATATAATAAAAATCCATAACATGAAACTACTGCGAATGAATATTGATCGAAGGCGAACGCTGATGAGGATTTCTCCAATAGCAAGGGCCTTGGAAACACGGATTCTTCTTTATTTCAGGCCAATGAGGTTTGTATTCAGGTAATGATGATATTTCGGGGCTTTTGAGAACTTGTTCCACATTGACCGTGCCTCTGTAGACTGGAACGTCACCACTTTCGTTTCTCTTCAAAGAAACTACTTTGTTAACTTTTGCCATTATCGTTGCATTCAGTTCTCTCAGAAGTTTCTCTTCGTCTGGCACAGCTAAGCCTTCGATGACTGGAATATCAGAGTCCTTTTTGGCCTGTTCGATCATATCATCTACTTTCTGGACAGTGCTGACTTTAGTTGGTACAAAGTAAAATTTACAGAAGTCTGTTGAATAAGGGCATCCTTTTGAGTTGGAAACAGAAACAAACTGTTTATTTCTGTCAGGTTTTGATGTTGGAACAAAATTGATCTCGTAGAAAGCTTTGACGATTTTAGGACTCAGGCTGCTATCGAGTAAGATAGGTTGACCATTAGAGCCAACAAATGAAGTAGGATCAGGCAAATCCAGCTTTGCCTCTATTGCGAACCCTGCCACTGAAAAAACAATTGAAGTTAGTTTAAATTATATTTGTTTTTTAAAAACTGAATTTCTGTATTTTAATTGATTTTTATCATCCTAAAAAATAAATGATGAGGAGAAGATGATCAGTGGTGCGGTCAGTATAGATGCACGAATAAGTAAAACTTATTTATTTGTACCGATGTTTCGACCTGAGTTCCAAGCCTTCATCAGGGCTGAAAAACAAAAAGAGATCACAATCTTAATTCAGAGAAAAAGGAAAAAAGAAAATAATAACAAACAAACCTGGAAATATACAAACTAGATAGATAGTAGTTGATATTAATAGAAGATAAAATATAATATTGTAGAGGTAAGAATTATACAAAGCAAATGATAAAAAAAGATATTAAAAATCAGACAGTTTTCATAAATGAAGAAATAACGAAAGGTTAAATGTTAATTTCAATTATACATCATTTACACTTTCTCTAGCACCTTTCATTATGTTCATTTCTTTATTTCCATGAGTACTTTCTAATTTTTAATATCTCTTTTTATCGTTTGTTTTGTATAATTCTCATCTTTACAATATTATATTTTATCTCCTATTAGTATCATCTACTATCTACTTAATTTATATTAAACTTCCAAGTTTGTTTGATTTTTTTTTTCTTTTTGAATTAATATTATTATCACTTTTTGTTGTTCAGCTCTGATGAAGGCTTGAAGTTCAGGTTGAAATGTTGGCACCAATAAATAAGTCTCACTTATTTACCTATTTTTCCTGACCGCACCCCCGACCATCTTCTTCTCATATCAATCTACAGTCAACTATTAACATCTCATTACTAAAAAATATATTATGCTTGTAATGTCTAATAAATATAATGTGATACATATTTAATCTATTTTATTGTAATAGTCTAATATGAGTTATTGCAATGAAATTTCATAATTATTAATATATTTAATAAAATTCTTAATATGATAATTATTCACCAAAAAAATTATAACAATTAATGTTATTCTAACATCTTCCCTAATCGTCCAAAATATGGTTGATTGAAAGAGGCACAAGTTAGCATCAAGTCCATTGATCAAAATATGTTGAAGTTTAATCAAGTGACAGGTGCTGTCAAATGAATCTTAAGAATTTTACAGGCATGAAAAAAAAAAAAAATTACAGATATGACAATTAAGGTGAAAATACTTAGGATTAATGCAGAACAAAAGACTTGTTTTGGTTTTTATATTGAAGATTTATAAAATAAAATTTTGTTTTGTTTATCTCATAATTAAGACCAATGAACTTGATGATTAGCAGACTACCCAAAATGTTATTCAAATGATGAAATAAATAAATGAATTGATAAAAATGGTTATTTCTGCTAACAAAAAGTAATATTTATTAATGGATATATTCATGCCTCTTGTTTTGAAAAAACTAGCCAATATCATGAAGAACGAACTACAAATGGAATCAATAGAAGAATTTATCAAAAAAAGGTTCATAAAATTCCACTCCTAGTTATCGTCAGTTAAAGGAACAGTAACTTACAACTTGGGAAATCTAACCTCATCCCAAAGACTGAAGCTCAGGCTGGTGCAGAACATGAACTTATGAATTCTATATTTATCTATTGCTATTATTGTATTTACTACTATTTTATTTATTTTTCTCTTCATCTTTTTCTCAAATTAATATCTTTTTTTTTCCATTAGAAGTGAGTTATTTATTTTACTAAATCTATAAATGTTACTAACTTCTCCTTAAGTTATAGAATTATTATATTTACCTATTTAATTTATTTTATTTTTTCTACATATTTTTTGATAATTCATCATTATTATTCATAAATGTTCAATATTTATAACATTGTAAATAGTTATGGGTGTCTTTTGCTCGAGACTATATACTCTCCCACCTAATTAACTGTTAAGCAAACAAAAAATCTTACTATATATATATGTACATATAGATGACCGTAAAGATTTAAATATAAGAAGATGGTCAGGGTTGCGGTCAAAAAAAGAACAAATAGTTTAAAACTATTTTAATGTCCGACGTTTCACCCCACTTTGCAGGGCTTCATCAGGGCTGTTCAAAGCAAACAGTTGAACAGAAGAAATATTTATGTAATTTATATAATAAATAATGCCTTATATAATTTTATAAGGCAATTTATGTGTAATTTCTTATCACTTTATTTTAACATAGTATTTATCCTAGCTTAAATTACCTTATTGTATCTTATTGTTTTAATATTCTCAGTTTCCTTTTCTTTTTTTTTTTTGTATCTTTTTAGATATAAGATTAAAACTATTTGTTCTTTTTTTGACCGCAACCCTGACCATCTTCTTATATTTAAAAAATCTTACTGTTATATTAACTATGTAAGGCCTACCAGGCCTTGAATCTGATATTGAATATAAAAATAAAGGATATATTCCAGTGATATTTG
>NW_027110293.1:309615-310250 GCF_000696795.3 Halyomorpha halys
TGTTATATTAACTATGTAAGGCCTACCAGGCCTTGAATCTGATATTGAATATAAAAATAAAGGATATATTCCAGTGATATTTGAAGATTAAAATAAATTAATAGATAATAAAAATAAAAATAGATATGTGGTATTGAATATTAAAAAATAAAAGATATATTACGGTGATATTTGAAGATTATATGAAAATTTTTAAATATTTTTTGTTTTATTTTCATGCCTTTATTCTCATTGGAATGAGGCACTTAAGAAAAAAATCATGCTTGACCTAGCACCTCATGACTCGTGATAAGATCATAAATTGGAGGTTTCCTTGGTTTCTCCCATTCCACCTCCCATCTCCGACGACAAGATAATTTCAGAGGAAACATTCAAGCTGCTGACCCATGAAGGCCAAAATATTTCAAACATACAAAACACCAGCAACTTCATATTGACATTGAACATAAACAATTTTTAGTATGTATAATGTAAGTATGTATAATTATAAATTTGTGCTCATACCTCACTACAACACATCACTGTTTCTATTGTATTTTGTGTTACAATTATTATATAAACTGATTATCAGTTTTTAACAAGTTTGCACTGGACTAGTTAAGAGCACTAAAATGTGATCATGAACATAAAAGTAC
>NW_027110293.1:312231-315177 GCF_000696795.3 Halyomorpha halys
CCTTTTTGTAGAGAAAAGCTCCTCTAATGAGAGTTTACCGGATTTATTATTTACTTACACTAAGGACACTCTGGGGTGTGAGATACCCCAAGACTAGTTCAAATCACAATAAATAGCAAAACAAGACTGACACATGGCAGCTGATAATCAGAATCAATTATGTTATGAATGACAGTTATTTACATGACGGGGTTTAGCAAAAGAGCTACACATGTAGGAATTATTCAAAATTTAAAAAGTGCTGGAGTATGTGACACCCCAGTGTGTCGTTCTAGGGTTAAGAGTCTATAATATTACATATACTAAAATATAAATTCTCATATCTATTTAATATTTAATCTTTTCATTCAACCTTTTCATATTCAAAACTATACTTTAGATCTGAGAATAACAGAAAACTAAAAAAATCCTTTTTATTTATTTTAAAATAAATTTTGAATATTACAATATACTTTTGGATCTTACTTTTTGGTAAATCCACGTAATAAATGTCGAATTCTTGTCCTAAGCTGTTTGTGGAATGCCATGAGACAGCTCTAGAGTAGGCGGAGAGGGTCTGTACGGAAATACCCAACTGGAAGGTTTGAATATTACAGTTAATCCCAAGAAGACCGACTGTATTATTTTCTCCTTCCAGAAGAACAAGCGTCCTCTCCCTAAAACCTATAAGGTGGCACGGTACGAGAATAGACCAGCAGGCAGCATAAAATATCTGGGTGTCACCCTTGACACCTGACACTAGCTCGCCACTGCAATAAGAAGATCAAGCAGGTCAGGACAAAGTCTTACAGGATTAATCACCTGCTAACTTCTCCTAATCTTTCTCTCCGCCTCAAATTAATGATCTAAAAAAGTGTGCTGAGGTTAGCCCTAATCTAGACTCGCTGTCGTGCGATCAAATTTATTTGTTAAATAATCGAGTACTAATATGATTAGTTAAAGAATCCGTTCTTTAACAAATGGACTTATTAAATGTCAATTACTTGAAAAACAAAACAATATAAGAAACACGATTGCGCATATTTTCACACTTTTATTCCATGAGAAACCCAAATGGACTGACTACCTGTTTATCATTATGATCACAAGCGTAGTATAATAGAGGCTGGAAATCAGATTTTATCAAACATGCAGGACTCGTGGACCGCGAAGGTCAGGGTAATAAGGCAAGTTCGTATTAAGATGTTAAGGAAACTATCAACGGGATGACCTAACAACTGTTGGTGTCTATCCCAGGAGGCATTTTTCGAAATATTTGTTCCTGAAAAGTTTTGTTATAGTTTTTTTGTTTGTTATTTTATTATTATTATTATTATTACTATTTTATTTAGATTCGTATGGTCTCCCTTCCTGGTCATTTCTGACATACGGGGGGTTATCTACATGGCACAACCATATTCTAACCACAGTGTGGGTCAAGTTTTCATTTCATGGGACTGCCACTGAAATAAAAGTTGACCCCCTAGGCCAGATTCGAACCGGTGCCACTGCAATTCTAAGGTTCAAAGACTTACGCTTTAGTCTCCAAGACTTTAAACAGCCCAGACATTTAAGAACTATTCCAATCCCCAACACGACTAGTGGCTCTGAGGGACCAATAGCATTTTTAACTAATTTATTTTTCTATGATCTATATCATACATACCACAGCTTTACCAAAATAACGGAACATCACACAAAAAAAGTTTAGGTTTTATTTTTGAATTAACGTGTTCCAAAGATAATACCGTAGACAGGGGTTTTTTTTTCCTACTCATGATCTTTAGTTTAATACGTCAAAGTATGTTCAATAGAGAAATACCACCATCTTTTAGCGTATTAAAACGATGAAGCAACAGATCTGTTTTAGTTTTGACAAGTTAGTTGCTCGTAGTTAGGGTTTGGTTTGTGTTGTTTTCGTTTTGGACGTTTTTAATAATCTGATAAAGTAATGGATAAAAATGGATAAAGTAATGGAAAAAAAAAAACTAGGAGAGGAAACAAGGAACATGTGAGGTTGAGGAAAGATGATTTGACGAAACTATGAGATTTTTATTACCTCGTAAAGATTACAAAGGTACAAAAAAAAGTTGCCCAAAAAATCCGATAGGAGCTTCTCTCCATTAAAAATATAACATGGACTTTCAATTATGCTGCTGACAATCCTGTATTATAACATTGAACATGTTAAAACTTTTTACATTTAATACAACATCATAAATACCTCTAGTGTTATCAAAAAGTAACAACAGTCCACGATGCCATCTACAGAATACGTCAAACGCATAAAAAAATGGAAGGTTTCTGATTGGCCGTGTGTATCAAAAAAAAAAAAAGTCAGGAGTTCAAAAGTTTGTTATGGACTAATAATTAATTAACAACAACAATTAAAGCTAGTTTAATCTACTAGAAAGTAATATATGACGTTCATCTTCGTAGTAGAAGTAGTTTTTTATAGTGTTATTTGATAATAAATTCACAAAATTTTTAATTGTTCGGACAAAATGTTTAATTTATGAATACATATATTTCAGGAACCATCAGACGTACTGATGTCTAGCAAATATTATGAGAACTACTACCCCTACGAAGATAAACGTTATAAACTTTATAGTACATTCGATTAGCTTTAATTTGAGTACTGGCAGGCATCAATACGTCTAATGCTCTCTGAGATATATTTTTTAATTATTTAAAGTTTTGAAACAGCCGCCATCTTTTATTCCTAATACCTATACTTTGCAGACTCATCAAGTTTGACTAGTAATTATACATAGTATTTATTAAAGTAATCAAAAATTGGTCTGAAATATCTGACTTTTTTCTTTTCGTGGGCTCTTGGAAGCCAAGACTAATTACTGTATATATATAATGTATTGCATTATATTATTATGTATTCTGTAACCATATAAAAAATAAAGAGGTTTGAAAAAAAAACTATTAAACGTAAATAGCTCTATTAGGACT
>NW_027110293.1:316057-317025 GCF_000696795.3 Halyomorpha halys
CATACTTATTTGTGTTTTTCATTGACCGCACCCCCAACCATCTTCTCCTCATTTATCATCCACGGTCAACTATCTCTCATAATTGTTAATAAACATAGTTTTCATTAAATTAATAAAAAATTGGGATAAAATAATTGACTCTTTTCTCCTTTTGGGCTCTTGTACAAATAGAAGTTATTATACAAAACCTATTCATAAATTGGAGCTGTTTGTGGATGCCTAAAAAAAATCAAATGGTGCATGGAAATTTCAAGATAAGAAAAGAGCAAGTAGTCATTATATAGGGATTTTGATTTCTTCACCTTCCGATAGGGAATAGTTGCTGTTGCTAAACTTACAGGATGTATATCGTCCAATGCAACCCACTCCTTTCTAACCTGTTCGATTGTAGTTACTACATCGCTAACCTATCATTTCACAGGCCTAAATATATCTTTTAGTCCAAGTATTAAAAGATATTATAGATGATTAGAGTTCGAATTCATTTCTAGAAATCGTTATGTCGAAAAATTGAGCGTTGATATTTGAAAGACTAAAACGCAACAGATATCGTGGTACTTATTTTCGCTATTACATTCGATTTTCATTATAAAAATGAACAAAATAAAGATAGGCTAAAAGAAAGGAAACGCAAATATATATTATAATATTCTATAATATATAATATAATATTCTAAGCAAACTAGGTCGTAGATGATCAAAATTCATATAACAGTTCTACGTAATCTGTAAATTGAACCTTCCTCCTAGAATTTTTATCAGAAACATTTTAATTTAATTACCTAGACATTTAATGGCTCCATAAATATATATATTTGTATGAAGTGCTATAATTAATTAATAAGATTTGAAACAATGTATTTATATTAAATAGATAGAATGTTTAAATATACCATCTTAAACTAGAGTTAATTATTGAATCCGTTTGCGGCTTTAGCGCACTTGCTCAGCCTCCACTGGCTCATTAC
>NW_027110293.1:319512-321001 GCF_000696795.3 Halyomorpha halys
AATTATTGAATCCGAAGTTTTGGGACATTCTTTAATTAATTAAAATACCGAAAGCACAAACATTTATCAGTTGACAGTTCTAAAACAATATGCTATCTGAACACAAACGTGTGGTTGGAACACAAGCGCCTTTCAAATTCAGGCTAACTTGTACCAGCCAAGAAAAATAACCCATACGTACATACACCCTTGCACTTGCGCAAATTTGTCATTGTTTTACCAACGTGTAGAGGCACCTTTTTAGTAAAATGAATTAAAAAGAATGAGCACCATACCTGAATAATTCAGTCAATTGGTATGTCGTTAATCGATAACTGGCGTGAACCGAAAGCAACACTTTTTTTTTAATGAGGTGGAGATAGTTGACCGTAGATTAATGATTGGAGAAGTTTGTCGGGGGGTACGGTCAGCAAAGAACTACATTAATAAACAAAACCATATTTATTTATTTTATAACGACGTTTCGACCTGAATTTGAGGTCTTCATCAGGGCAATAGATATTTTATGCCGACGTCCATAACGCCTGATGAACACCTGAAACTCAGGTCGAAACGTCGGCATAAAATAAATAAATATGATTTTCATAAATTTACACAATTTTGGTCATTTTTTTCTCTGAACTTTTATACTTTAAAATTCTCCAACCTTTCGGCCCTCATGCCATTCTGTTTAAAAAAAAAATACACATAAATAAGAACATATTAATTATGGATTTTAATTATAAGCAAAATAATTAAAAATTAATGTTAACTAAATTATATTAAAAATGTAAATTAATGGTAAAAACGTTATTGTTATATGATAAGGTGATAACAGAGTCCTAACCTATTGAAGGTAGGTTTTGTTTTTAATTTGTAAATATAAATGAAAGAAGGGAAAGTGTTTTGTAAAAAAGTTTTAAATCTAGGTTATCAATTTATTAAAAAAAAGTTATGTAAGTAAGAAATCTATTTAAAAAAAAATTTTTTTAAGTGATTATGATATTATTCTAATGATTAATTTATTTTAAAGATGTGACAAGGGCAATTAGCAATGACATCAATATTGAAGGTATGGCCAAATAAATCAGTGTGTAGTTGAAGGAAATAATGTAATTGTTACATAAAAACAAAACAAAATTTTGTAGGTGGTATCCTTGAGAATGGCCTGAGGGCCGAAGCGTTGGAGAATAAAAGAAAAGTTGAGAGATAAAAATGATCAAAATTGTGTAAATTTATAATAAACTAAACCACTCTCAAACAATCATATATAAAAAATAATTAATCTAAATATGGTTTTATTTATTTATGTTGTTCTTTGTTGACCGCACCCTCTGACAAGCTTCTCCAATCATTTTTTTTTTTTTTTAGATTTTGCTAAAAACTCACACGTAGTGATATATATAAGTCTAAACCTGAAACAGAAACCCATTTCTCACCGTCCTAAAATGATACTAAGCAGCTAGGTAAAGAAAAAATTTCGGAATTTTAGGTTTTGCTTTTGGTTTTC
>NW_027110293.1:321051-324723 GCF_000696795.3 Halyomorpha halys
AGAAGCCATTGTGATTAACTCCATACTCTAATGTAAATTGTTTCAACAACGCAATTATTAATTATTGAATTATTTGTTCCGTCCGTGCATCAACGCTCTTTATTTAAAAACAGCCGAAGGTGCTTTCCTCCTTTCAACGATATTCGTAACAAAATCGCATCGGCAAACAGATAAAAAAGAAGCACAATGCAAACGGAAGTTAGTATAACAGTGATCTCGCACCATAAATGTTACTGTATACTTCACCAATATTACATGGACTAAATATTTTCTTGGTCTTTTCAACATTATTCCCAGATTGTTTTAAAGAAATAAATATTATACCGTTATAATTAGGAAGAGTGAGACTAATAACAATGTAGATGAGGAAAACACTGATGGTTCTTCAATACGATTTATCAACAGAAAGTCTGGTCCAAGAAGACGTTTATCGTTTTCCTCTGATTCAGCTAATTGCAACAGTACAAATTTCCGAACAAGCACATTGATGGAGAGGAAAAGAAGTCGTTATCCTGATAAATGGACCCGAAATTTACAAAAGCATAACAGAACAAAAGGTTTGGCATACAGGAATAGGGGAGGAAAAATAATACCTGCAAAACATTTGTCACAAACAGATGCATACAAAAACTGTAACATTGCTGACGATTATTTTTTGGCTATTGTTTCTTATTATTTTTATACACCGTTAAATGAAAGCTAAATCTGTATTTATGTATTATACATTATATATTTTAATTTATATAATAACAGGAATTTTAGAAAACAAAATACAGTACTTCATCGCTTTTCTCAACTTTTTGTTTTTTGGAGTTAATCGATGTGTGCACTGAACGGCTCATATATAAGTCTAAACTTGAAACAGAAACCCATTTCTCACCGTCCTAAAATGATTACTAAGCAGCTAGGTAAAGAAAAAATTTCGGAATTTTAGGTTTTGCTTTTGGTTTTCTCCTCTAAATCCTGAATGATGGATCATAACGAAAAAATATTATAAAACAAATTAAAGAACATTAAATTCTTTGTCAAATGATTAAGATAATAAGTTCGCCACGTGATCTTTTCATAAACCACCTACTCCGAGTTATATACCATGTTACAAAGTCCAAACTTAACAAGGAAAGGCATTTCTGGGGCCTGTTTCATAATAAAGTACAAACTAATACTATTAGTCTTGTCTATTTATCGTAATTCAATTACACTGACTTGTACTTAAGTATTTTTTAATTCCTGTAATATCACTAATAGTCATCCCTATCATGAAAAAAGTAAGTATTAGTATTATTACCACACTAGTTTTTACACTTGTACTATGAACTAATACTATTAGCTTTCATTATGAAACAGGATCCTGGCGGTTCTAAAATCATTTATGTACGCGCAATTTACTTCAGACCAGTTATAAGCCTAAAAGGAACAACCTGAAGGCTTCTTTTGCTGTTGATGTGCGTTGTGCCAACTCTGGTCTAGATTTGAGATAATATGTTTTGTTCTGATTTTGCCTGCATTGGCATAAAGTTGACTGGTTAGTTGTTTCTCTGTTTTTGTAAAACTTGCTGTTGGCTTTCATTAATCACTCAAATAATAATAATACTGTAAAATAGCTATTTTTAGAACAAAGGAACCTTTGAAATGTTTAGTAATTTAAAAAAAAAACTGTGCATATTTCCATTTTTTCTATGTAATTGGTCCTAATTGTTCTTCTTTGATAATGATTAAAAAAAAAAAAAAAAAAAGAGGGAGAAAATAAAAAAAGAGAAATGTAGGATCTTCTTTACGAGATCTAATAGAGCAGTAGTAGTTTTTAAGTGGCCTTGAAAATTGTCTACCATAGGATCATCAAAATCTAATTTACCTCCAGGGCTACGAAGTTTAAAATATTTCTTAAAAAAAATTGATGACTATACTACAACGCAGTAATACTGAAATGTAAATATTTCCACCCATACCATCTCACGAATTAAGGCATATTGAAATAAAATATTAATGATATACAATGATATTATTATTTAGGAAATCAGTTAAATATAAATATAAAAAATATTTATCGTTTAAATAAATAAATTTTATCTAATTCTAGTCTCAAAACAATTTATATCCTTTAATTCCGACGTTTCGGCCATCCTCAAGGACAATCTTAATACAATTTTAGAACCACATCAATATTAAAAAAAAAACTTTATGCAGGTTATTCTGCCCGGATCATTGATTTCAGTCCATTAAATTAAAATCTAAAACTTTTAATCACATTCAATCTTCATTATTATATTATTTATATATACTATTATGTTGTGATAAATTATAATAGTGAAGGTTGAGTGTGATTAAAAGTTTTAAATTTTAATATAATGTGAAGGATTGACAAAATAGGCTAATTGTGGACTGAATAGCTTGCATAATTTAAAAAAAAAAATAATGTGGTTCTAAAATCGTATTAAAGTTTTTCAGGATTTTATGAAGAAAAGATTGTCCGAAACGTCAGACTTATAAAGAAATATAAATTGTTTTGAGACTGAAACTGGATACAATTTATTTATTGAAACTAGAATATTATATTATTTAGATACCTCATAATACATTGCACTATACATTTACAAACAATAGTTAATAATCATTTTTTCTTTTTAATTAATAATTATTACCTATAATAAAACTAAATAAAATATAATGAATTAGTTATAAATATTCACAATGGTAATCCTTTACTTTCTTGGAGAAGTTTATTTTAACTACTTTGTCATTTACATAAATACAGTATTTAATTGATTGCTCATGATAATTATGTGTAATTATTCTTTGACATTTTTAATGATTATCTTCAGTTGAACAGATTATTTTTTATCGGAATTTGTAAGAATGGAATGTATTTTTGATACTACAATGTAATCTCGGGAATTACAAATGGAGTCGATAGAGGATTATATAAAAAACGGTTTATCAAGTTACCGATAGTTAAAGGTGCAGTGACCTACAACTTGGGAAACCCAACCTCAACCCGAAGACTGAAGCCTAGGCTGCTGCGAGACATCCTGTTATAAATTATATTTTTCACACTACTTCTATTTTATTTTTATTTTTTCTTTCTTCGTATTTTTTCAAATTAACTTGTTTTTTTACCCATTGAAGGGCAATTGTCTGTTTTGTTAGATCTGCGAATTTTTTGTTATTAATTTTACTTAACTTTTATATTTTATAAAGATGAATCATTTTTATCAATTTATTTTATCTTTTTTTTTTTTTAATTATAACATTGTATATAGGTAAGTGTGTCTTTTATACGACACTATACTCAATACCCCTCATAATCAATTGTTAAAAAAAATGTAATGATCATATCAAATATGTAAGGCCTACCTTACATAGTTGATATAACCATGTACCTTATACCATTAAATATAACCACATACTTTAAATAAATAAATAACAAATAAAATAATGCAATCTCGGTACTCCGAACATTCCAGTAATCCGGAAAGAGTTAAAAATACATACATTCTAACGTAATTGATTTCATAGCATGTGATGGCTGGCTTTAACAGATTTACAAAAAGGCACAGTATTATTTACCTTACGATAACCGGAGGAAAATTTGAATGCGTAGTTCGAGGCTACTGGTATTGGTAATGGTGCAGGCAAGTGGGCCTGTTGGTCCTTTTTGCCATCCCCAAGACA
>NW_027110293.1:325058-326673 GCF_000696795.3 Halyomorpha halys
GCGTACCGACCACAATCTGCTATGTAATGTAAGGCAGTTCTTGGGGCCAGTCCGCATAAGCAGCAGGTTTCATCATGAACTACTTCTGAAATCTTGAGATGTATTTTAAATCTGCAATAATCTGTAAGAACTCCTATTAACAATCGGAGTTCATTCCTGTTTAGGCCTAGCAGCCACTTAGTTTTAGAAGTAGAGTGTTTAGTTATTAAAATCTTGGTGTGTCTCAGCCCTATACAGTCCCTCCACTCCCTGCCTGCTATCTTCCATGTCCAGTCAAGAACTACTTTTCTCTGATGCCTAGGAATGGTTCTGGTCCTATAGTAGGGTGCTCAGCCCCGTTTCTAGCAAGCTGGTCAGCTTTCTCATTGCCTGTGATTCCCTTATGTCCTAGAACCCACACTAACTCAAGCTTCTTTAAGCTCGCTAATGAATCAAAGGCTGGTTTACACTCTCTCACCAATATAGAGGTGACCCTAGGTGGCTCAAGGGCTTGTAGGGAAGACAATCTGAAAAGCTGGTGACTTCAGGCAATGTAGCTCCCGACAAGATGGCAAACACTTCTGCCTTAAATTACAAATATTAGAAAAATGGCAGGCCAAGTGGGATGAAAGCTTTCCGAGTAAATTAAAAGAAATTAAACGATCAGTAAAACCATGGTCACCATCCTACCGCAACAGCCGCAGGGCGGAAGTTGCTCTAACCCGCTTGAGAATAGCTCATACTCTCCTCACGCACTTTCACCTGACCAGAAAACTGCCACCTCCAACCTGCAAATATTGTCAGTCCATTCTTATGATTAGACATATTTTTGAAGAATGTACTCGCTATTTGCCAATAATAAACAGGATAGGACTGACCCCAAAATTATCAGAAGCTCTGTTGAACAGATGAGGAAGCTAAAATTACATTAGTGTTTGAATTTTTAAAAGCGCATCGCCTTCTTTATAAATTACAGTTCCTCTTCGATTTTTTTTTTTTTTTATTATTATTTTATTTTTTTTACTTTTATCATACCATAGGCGTTGATGACTAGAGGGTTTTACGCCTTTAAGAAAAAATCAACAACAACAACTTCTACCTGGAAGACAATCGAGTATTTGCCTAGTGGGATGCTTAGTTCTATGCTTAAGTCTTCCATATATACCCTAGCCCCGTTAGTCCAGTCGAATTCTTTCTTGATCCATAAGCGAAACAGGGCAGATAATATCTTGTGGTTTCTACTAAACCCTATACCCAATCCTCTATTTTTGGGTATAGTAGGGGTAGTACGAGGCTAAATAGCAACTTTTTGAAAAATCAGGTAGATTATCATTTTCGAATAAGCGGTATAAGACACTCCTAAAATATGGCATTAGATGTAGCCGGAAATGAATACTTGAAACAAGCCGTAGAGATCCTTAGAAAAAGATTGTTAACATCAAAATAAGTGTGGCGCAGCCTAGCGTGAAGCAGAAGAATGGAAACATGAGCAGTGCTCTAGGTCGTCGTCGGCCTCTAAATTACTTCTCCAAGGTCAAGGGTCAATTTTGAACCCATTCACCATTCATAATCGTATTTAATTAGTTTGCTTAAATATAAACAAATATGAGTACGCATTCATTAGTTCATGATGTCT
>NW_027110293.1:328551-331673 GCF_000696795.3 Halyomorpha halys
TCGGTTACATAAGGAACATTTAGGTCTTTATGGATGGTTTTATAAGTAACAAAATAAGGAGCATTGAGGATTTTACGAAGGATTTTGGATTGTAAGGGTTAGATAAGAGAGTAATTCGAAGGTTTATTGGAGCCCCAAAGCTCAACTTCGTATGTCCAGATGGGCCTTATTATTGTCATGTAGATCAGTCTTTTGTAATGTGTTGGACGTTTAAACCGTTGGCAAAATAAAAAAAAAAAAAAGTTTTCATATTTTTCAAAAAAGATACAAATCGATTGGCATATAATAAATATGAAGCAAAATGTACATATAATAGGTACTACATTAGGTAATACTTTACGTGTTATATTTTAACCGCACCCCAACCATCTTCTCCTAGCCTAAGTCATCCACGGTGAACTATCTCTTATGATTATTATCGTCACAATCTATACAAAAACCGGAGTTATCATTATCTATTTATTCTGTATTTTTAGGTTAACACCTTTTTATTTAATTCTTTTACATTTGTTGTATTATATCTGTATTGTATTATCCTAACTATATTTTCTCTCGGTATATATTATGAGTTACTTATATTAACATTTAATTTATATTTTGTTTTACCTAAATTAGATAATTCTAATAGTTATTATTATCATATTTTATATCTACTTATTGTATTTCGCGCCTATGAAATAAAACCCTCCCTCCAGTCATTATACTTCCGATTTTCTGTTAATGTTTCAAAATCTCTCAACCTCATTCATTTATTATTAATTTTATTTTTATTTATTCTTTCTCGATCTTTATTTAATCTCTACTTACTTCTTTATTTTCCACATTTTAGTGTGTTAAATTTTGTTTTCTCATATCTAATTTTATATTTTTAGGTGTTATTAGCCACAAATGCTTAATTTTGTTAAGCTTAAAACCTTACCGGGAAAATCCTGAACATTTAGCAAAACGCCACATCAAAATCTGATGAACGGTATGGCACTACATGAAGTACCAACTAATATTGATTTTTATATATAAAATGAGCTAAAGTTTAAATTTTGATAACACATCTTTCAAAAGCGACGATTTTCTTTCTAGGTGCGAAAAAATGTTTACTCATCTGGGTGAAGGCTAATTACAGGTGTTCCACTAATTTAAGAACAGGTGACTGCCTCCCGCCTACGGGATACGTTGTAGCAACACCGATGTCCGCATCTCACCAAGGTTTAAGGCAACTAAGAATTCATTCAAGTTTAAAAAAAAAAATGGTAACGGGGTAGCTCAGCGAATAAGGCACTGTATTCTTATCTCATATAATTATTATTTCAATGTGGTTTTAGGGAGGCTCTCCTATGGTAGAACCAGCCCCTTTAAAGTGGATAGTCTTAACCGGGTACAAAGCCGGGAGGATGAGTGCGATCCTGACCAATTCACCTCCTTATACAACCATTAGCCTTGAAACATTACTTTCTTATCACGTATTGATTCCAAGGCAGTGGGTTGTAATGGACAAGTTTTTTTATTTTAATAACTTTAGGACATTTTGGCATTCGAAACATAATAATAAATAAATAAACAATTATAATGAATATATATTTTAAAGGTGCAAAATAGAACATACACATTTGTTAGGGAACTGAAAGTAAGATTGTTCATTTGTATGACATCGAAATAGTGAAAATTATTATTAAAGAACATAAGACACTACAGTACAATAGTATGGCCAATGATACTGTATGGTATGGAAACAGTCGGCCTTCCGAGCCTGGAGAGGGTCCTGAAGATTGAGAGGAAAAGTCTGAGGAGGATTCACCGACCCAAAATAACGCAAGAGGGTTACAGGAGAAAATCCAATGAGGAAATATATAGGAATTTGGAAGACCTGGAAACAGACATCAGGGCCGGGAGAATGAGATTTTACGGCACATGGTTAGAATGAAAAATGAGAGGCTGTTTAAAACAATTTTCAACAAAGTCTGCAGCTTTAAAAGTACAGGGGGATATGTAAAACAAGTGAACAAGGAACTGGGTAGACTAGAAGTAACGGATGAAGACTACTTGGATAGAGACCATTTTGGGAATAAACTAAAAGAGGTTGAGTTCTTGTGGGAAAGAAGGAGAGACGAGGGAGAAAATGGACTGAGGTAGAGTCCAGGAGGATGGAAGGGTATTGAAGTTGAAGGAAGGCGGAAGGTGTGAGGATGAATCGAAAATATATTCGAAATATATTGCTGGCCGGTCCGTGAAAAAAAAAAAAACATGAACTCAATAAGAGAGAACTTTGTGAAGCAAACAATCAGAAGTAGTTGACACTAGAATATCATTTTAAGAAGGGAAACAAAACAATTCAGGCACTACAATACTTCACCAATTCAGGCATTTTTAGATGAGATAAAAAAATATAGCTTATAGCTTTGTTTTCAATTTATCGATTATTAATTATCGATATGTATCAAAATCAATTGAATATATTCTACATGATTACTGATACCTGATGCACCACTTTTTTTTCAACGTTCGATGATGAAAATGCCATTCAAGAATATTTCTAGATAACAATAACTAAATCAAAATAGATCAGACCGTTTTTTATTTAATTATTTCTGGTTAAATGACAATATTTTTTAACAATTAGCATTATCATTATGAAAAAATATATAGTGTAAAATAATGTAAGGAATTTAAACTAGGATAGGATAGGAGAGTATGGCGTTCCTTTAAAAAATAAATGGTTCTTTTGATATAGAAGAAAAACTGGAAAACAAAAATATTTTTATGAAATTTCAGAACCTCTCCAACCAGAAATAAAAATTTTAAAAAAATAAAAAGAAGAAGAAAAGAAACAAGACAATTTTTGTTGTTCTTAAGTGGGAACATGAGTTTAATATTATCAATTTTTTTTCTAAATATAATTACGTGTTTATGCTGCTAGCACAGGAGCTTTTCATGAAATTTTTAACAAGTTTAAACCTATTTTATTTTACGTATGTTTAAATATTTTATCGTTTTGACATTCGAAACAATAGAATAAAAAATTAGAAGGAATACATATTTTAAATGTGCAAAATAGAACATGAACATTTATATATCTAGATGTCACGGAACTGAAAGTACGATCGTACATTTGTATGAGAATAATTTTT
>NW_027110293.1:331723-332785 GCF_000696795.3 Halyomorpha halys
TTTTTTTAATTTTAAATAATTTATTTATTGTTATTTACAACTGTATAAAATATATACAACAAGTAAATTTGCTGTAGCTGAGATAGTGACATGATACAAACATGTGGAGAATCTACCCATTGATAGAACTCCAATAGCATTTCAAGAGGAGAAGATTCCGAGGCCATCTTCTTTTCAGACGCCTAGAAGGATTATTAGGCAATGAAGGAGAAGTAATGAAGAATCTAGTTCTGGCCAAATCGGTAACATGTGAGATATTGAGGTCCTGATGGATGACTTTATTCGTGACAAAGTAAGGAGCATTAAGGATTTTACGAAGGATTTTGGACTGTAAGGAATGGATTCGGGAGGAATTTGATGGTTTAGTAGAGCCCCAAGTCTCAACTCCGTATGTCCAGATAGGTCTTATAATAGTCTTGTAGATCAGTCTTTTGTAATGGATTGTCAGTTTATTAAATGTCTAGTAAATGTTATGATAGTCGGAATCGACAAGCAGTCTCCTGTTTTTTCTGCTTGTGTGAGGATTCCATGTCGGTAGTTTGTCCAGATGTAGTCCTAAGTAACGGATCTGTTCGACAGGAATAAGTGGAGTATTATGAAAGGATACTGTAGGACAAGAGGTCATAGGTTTACGACGAAGGGTAAATGTGATTTGGTGGGATTTATTGGAATTTATTTTAATCCTTCGGTTTTGACACCATTCTTCAAAGGTGGTGATGTAGGATTGAGTGTTTGGGATACAATGTAAGGATCATTGTTCACTGACAATAGAGTAAATTAAGTTAGGGTTAAAATCATGTAAAAATAAGTGAAAAGAAAAGAAGAAATAAAATAGTATTAATTACACAAACTAATAGGTTAAAATGAACAGGAGGCTTAATAACACATAAAAATATAAAATTAGATATGAGAAAACAAAATTTAACACACTAAAAGGTGGAAAATAAAGAAGTAAGTAAAGATTAAATAAAGATCGAGAAAGAATAAATAAAAATAAAATTAATAATATTAATAATAAATGAATAAAGAACAAATGAGAACCGCCCACCTGTTCAGGTTGAG
>NW_027110293.1:332835-333752 GCF_000696795.3 Halyomorpha halys
TTTTTTTTACAGTTAACATTATCATTATAAGAAATTATAGTGAAAAAAAATGTAATTTAAAAATACATTGTTTTCTTCCTATAGGAGGAAAGCTGATAAAAATACAAAAAAATTTTAAATTTTAGCAATTATTTTTCTATTTACCAGAAACAAATAGCTGATTTTTATTTTGAATTGTTGAAAATTAAGTGAGAACGGGATATTAATTTTTTCAAATATATTTTTGTTCTAAAACTTCTTAAAACAAGTTTATACTTCAAAGGAGCTAATTTTTTGAACAACTTTAAACCAATTTCATTTTACGTATTTTAAAATATTTTACCGTTTTTACGTAAATATAGTATGTGTTTTAGTCTGAATTTTCTATTTTATTTTACAAGAAGAGTACTAAGATGAATTATAATTCTTATTTTTTTGTTTTAATAGCATTCCACTAAACCGGAAAGTAATTCTAGGACCAGATGAAAGTTAGCTCAGAGATGCCAAACCAGTTTTAGCAATTAAAGATTATTTTCTTAATTTTTTTTTCTCGATACTAAACAAATGAAAATGTGTGAAAATGAATACAATAATATAAAAGAAATAATGATTTGTACCTTGCGATATCAGGAGAGGAACCAGAAGGAGAGGCATGACGGCGAGAATGAAGAAGACAGCTAGCTAAGACTGGAGAACTAGTTGAACGGGAACGGGCGACTCTTGCCGAATATTAACGAAGAGGAACCAGCTCCGACCTCAGTTCCAACTCGAATCCGACTGTGAAATCTTAGCATTTTATTTAATTAATTCAACCTTAGCATGTGACTACTTTTCATGACCCCGATTTTCCTTACATTGAACAAAAATATCTTTCGTCAACTACATCTAGGTTTAAGATCTCCCATATTTTTAATTCTTTCAGATATTCATCTAATATA
>NW_027110293.1:333802-337175 GCF_000696795.3 Halyomorpha halys
TACAATAAGTAGATATAAAATATGATAATAATAATAACTATTAGAATTATCTAATTTAGGTAAAACAAAATATAAATTAAATGTCAATATACGTAACTAATAATATATACCGAGAGAAAATATAGTTAGGATAATACAATACAGATATAATACACCAAATGTAAAAGAATTAAATAAAAAGGTGTAAACCTAAAAATACAGAATAATTAGATAATGATAACACCTGTTTTTGTATAGATTGTGACGATAATAATCATGAGAGATAGTTGACCGTGGATGGCTTATACGAGGAGAAGATTAGGGGAGGGGAGGCTGCGGTTGAAATACAACACGTAAAGTATTAACTATTATGTAGGTAAATTTTACCTACTTATTTAATTAGTAAATATGTAAATTACCTATATATACATTGTATTTTCAACTTATTTCATTTCTTTAATTTTATTAATTCTATTCTGTATAATTATTTACTTTATGTCATTTTGTTTATATATTTTATTTTTTGTATTCATTGGTTGTTATCGTGTTCTGTACTTAGCCCTGATGAAGGCTAGAAATTCTGGCCGAAACGTTGGCACGATTAAATAAGATATTTCAACTTATTTGTGTTATATTTTGACCACACCGCCCAACCATCTCCTCCATGTATGTGACAATAATAATTTATCTACATCGATAATTGTAATAGTGAAGACTACAACATAATTAACATGAAAAAATGTAAAGTGAAATAATTTAATTTAAACAATGTGAAGTGAATATTAATAACAAAACAGTAAACGGTAAAATTAATAGAAGCAATGGATAAATAAATATAAGTGAATAAAATATAGTATAAGAACAATAATCATTATTTTTGACTACAACGTAGTTTATTTTTATTTCATGTTTTCTTATTCTCTCGCTCTTTTTCTTGATTTTAGTTGTTTGTATCATTTTTAGAGGAGATTGGCACTCGGCTGGAAAAGGTTTTGGTTCCTCAGGCATACAATGAAGGGAAAAACATGTATTGACCTTAAAAGGCAGAACTGGGATTGTTGCATTAGCCCATCCAATGCATACGACCTTCAAAAAAGTAGAGGACGTCAAAAGAAAAGATGGAGCGATATAATCAAGAGGATGACAGGACCCCTCTGGTGGAGAGCATCTAGGGACAGGACTGTCTGGAAGGAGAAATGGAAAGAACTCGTCTCCCAATCCCTATTGGGAAGTGCTCACTATTACTGTCCAAAGGGAAGGCCTATGCAGGAAAGGATACAGAAAGATGGAAAGAAAATTGATAGAAGTTAATGTTTTGCCAACTATTATATATATATAAGTTTTGCCAACTATTATATATATATATAAACTTATTTATTTATTTTTTCTTTCTTCTCTCTATCTTCTTTAAGTGTTTATATTGTATTTTGTATGCTTTTATTTATTGCATAAATAAAAGGCTATTTCATTTCATTTCATCTTCTTTAGGCATGATGGAGCCCTGCGATCTGTTGCGAAACGTAATTAATAGTTTATTTACTATTTGAGTTATTTTGAGTGCCCCAGGACCATCAAAAAGAGGAATTGCCAAAAATTTTAATCTTTGATTAACATATCCTCTATAGTTCAGAATAAGATTTTTATAATTTTGTGGAATTTTTGTACATTGATATTGATTATTTTCTTTTTTTCAGAAACCAACAGAAGCAGAAAAACAGTACAGTGTACTGAATATAACCTAGAAGTTTTAAACATTTTGGTTGTTAAATAACAATAAAACAAAATTTTTTGTAGAAAATACAAGTTTCACCTAAAATATAAAATAGTCTGTTTTGTCAAAAGAAAACGTGGGTTTGAAACTAAACTAGTTAATATAATAGAACAATAAAATATGAGATATAATCTTATATCTTTGAAAGGATAAAATCTATCAAATTTCTTCATAATCTGAGACCATAGGTGATATTTCTAATAATTTATTGATGATATATGGAGATGACTTTTATGAGAACAGTCAATAGATACTGCCCGCATTCTGTTCAAGTATTGCAGGCTTAGCGTATCCCAGCCTGATGATCAATATGTTATGATATATTTTTACATTTTGTAATGTTTACATATTGCAAATATAACATGATACGGGGTTTCATAAATCTACTATCAGATTGCAAACTAATATCTTTTACATATTTAAAAGATATTAGTTTTTCGAATAATTCCAAAACTAGACACATAGTGGAACAATATAGCCACTTATTTGAAGGACCAATTGATTCTCTACCAAACAAAACAGTTATCATCTAAATAAAACGAGTACTAAGCAAAGATAGAAACCTGTGTTATCTTCATATTAGTTTTTTAGGTTCAGGATATAGGACCCGGCTTGACTGACCAAATTTTGTTTTTATATAATTATACAGAAATTTTTAAATTACATAATTTATATCATGTTAATGATAATTAAATATCCCTAAATTACGTTTTTTATTTGCATCAATCATAAAGGTCCAAGTTGGGTTTCTGTGAAAAATTCTAATTTTTGGCGAAGATCTGGGAAGATTTGTCACTGGAGGTATCATCTTGGTTTCGGGGTAATTAGGTATTTCGGGGATTTCTGGTAAAATGGCTTTAGGTTATATATAGCTGTGCTAGTGCAGTGTCGCACCAGTAACCTCCCCTAAATAGTTACTCTACACTAATACGATAGTTCACTGTCAAGGCATATACATGTGATAACGTGACAGTTGTTACACCGGCATTATTTTAATATCAATTATCGCGCCAGAACTTGTGCGACAGTATAATCATACAGCTCCAGTTATAACGATTCTTCAAGAGTGGGTAAAGTGGCGGGTATTTATCCGATAAAATGTGTATTATCTGGTCGGGAGATTCGGCAGCACTACTCCCTACGATCTCAGTAAATCTACGTTGTAAACCACGCCATTACATCATTATAAATTGGCAGATATTGATTCATATTTTAATTTCAATTGAAATTATTATTAATTAAAATTTGGAATATTATAAAATTAATTTTAAAAAATTAAGAAATGATAAAAAGAAAATTAAATAAACGCACCTTGATGCTCCTTATTGCCCAAAACAGATATGCGTCTTTTCATTCCAAACTCCTTAACCATCCTAACCCATTAATTCTTAATCTTGTATCCTTCACAATCCCTGATAATCCTCCGAGGCGTCTGAAAAGAAGATGGCCACGGGAACTCCTAATTTAAATTAATGTTTGAAGTTCCACCAATGGGTGGTTCCTTCCCAAGATTTTCAAGTGTATATGAAACATACAACATATTTACTTATTGTATTATTTTGTACAGTTTTAAATTACATTAAATAAATCTTCAGGACCGGGACCTTCCACTGAGAAGAGGAT
>NW_027110293.1:337225-337950 GCF_000696795.3 Halyomorpha halys
CTTATATTGTAATCTGTTTTTAGAGTTCTACTACTGGGTAGTTTCTCTACATCCTGTATCATATCATTATGTCATTATGATCAAATTTACTTGTTATATTTTTTATTGATATATTTCAGTTGTAAATATCAATAAATAAATAAATAAAATAAAAAAAAAAGCATTTGTGGAGCATAGCTCAGGAACTATATTTTTTTCATGGTCATTATATGCTAATCGATTTGTTTCTTTCTGAAAAATTAGAAAAAAATATTACTTATTCTTCTAAATTTGTTTTTGTTGGGATTGGGATTTGTTATTCGCTAAAAATTTTAAAAAACATACTGAGGATTAAAGTAAAGTAGGTAAAAAAAACTATAGGGAAGATGGTCAGGGGTGCGGTCAAAAGAAAACAAAAAACAGTTAACAACTATTTATTTGCCGACGTTCCGCTCCTTTTTGTACAGTTTCGTCAGGGCTTAAAAGATACAAAAAAATAACTAAAATATTTTGACAATAAGATACAAAAAAGGTAAATTAATTTAATTTATAATCTTAACACTTTTTTGAGACTGGTAATTTTTTTAAAAATAAATAATTCAATTTCTATCCAACAATTGTTCTGATAAAGTTTTAAAGGAATAGTGTCTATGATAAATGATTTTGATTTTGTTTTAAGTGAATATTGACTAATTAGAAATTGATGTTTTGACCTGGGCAGAATAGCCTGCATGGAGTTAGAGTTT
>NW_027110293.1:338000-341940 GCF_000696795.3 Halyomorpha halys
GAGGTAAGGAAGAAAAAAAAAGCCGCACTAGTGCTTCGACTATTTTATTTTAGTTATTCATTAGACACTTTCTATTACTAACAAATTATTATTATTCCTTAGATTTTGAAAATCTCAACTATAGGCGTTCTTAGATAGAGGCCTGTAATGAATATAATTTTTGGGCCTTGGGTGAATTTGTTTTAGGGGCCTGAGTTGGATTCATTTTTAGGGCCCGGAGTGGATTATTTGAACTTTAGAAGATAGAAGAACGCCGGGATTGAGTTATTTTTGAGGCCTGTGGAGGATCTCTAGTATTGGAGCATTCATTGGGTGAATTAGTTTTAGGGACTCGTGGTGAATTATTTTTGGGACCCGGACCTGATACAATTTTCAGCTCTTTGGCAAATATGTTTTTGGGGTCCTTATTTGCTTTTAGGGTCCGGGCTGTTAATATTTTAAGTTTTTGGGCAAATATATAAGAACAATGTTTTCCCACCAATTGCCATTACATTTGGTAAGATTGATACGTCATACCAGTTCACTGTCAAGGCGTATAAACATAGCAGTTAACGCGATTGTTCTTCCACTATCATTATGTGTACTATCAATTAGTAAGAAAGACCTAGCACAATAGCATGACTGTAAATTCTGAGGTGAATGTACCTATCAAATAGTTACACCACGCTAGTGGCAAACACTTTTGCTACAATAATGAAAAGAGTACGATAGTTCACTGTCAAGGCGTATACATGTGATAACGTGGCAGCTTCACCAGCATTACTTTTAATGTCAACTATCATGCCGGAGCTATTGCGATAGTACAATCATACAGCTACAGTTATAACGATTCTCCAAGAGCGGGTATTTATTCGATAAAACGTGTATTATCTGGTCGGCAGATTCGGCAGCACTACTCTCTACGATCTCAGTAAATCTACGTAATAAGATTAATCTACTTTGTAAACCAAGTTATTAGATTACTATAAATTGCCAGATATTGCTTCATATTTTAATTTCAATTGAAATTATTATTAATTAAAGTTTGGAATATAATAAAATTAATTTTAAAAAATTAAGAAATGATAAAAAGAAAATTAAATAAACACACCTTGATGCTCCTTATTACGTTACAAATAAACTCATTCACAAAGACCTTAACATCCTATTCGTTGCAGATTTGGCCCAAAACAGATATGCGTCTTTTCATTCCAAACTCCTTAACCATCCTAACCCATTAATTCTTAATCTTTCATCCTTAGCAATCCCTGATAATCCTCCGAGGCGTCTGAAAAGAAGATGGCCACGGGAACTCCTAATTTAAATTAATGTTTGAAGTACCACCAATGGGTGGTTCCTTCCCAAGATTTTCAAGTGTATATGAAACATACAACATATTTACTTATTGTATTATTTTGTACAGTTTTAAATTACATTAAATAAATCTTCAGGACCGGGACCTTCCACTGAGAAGAGGATAAGGTCCTCCCCAGGGACTTCTGCGCCTATGACAAAGAGGCCTAGGGGAGGTGGACCAATGAGACCGACGTACTCAAACGCTGCAGGATGCAGCTGGGTTGCCATCATTCCTGACGGTTATCCTTCCGTCCAGCTCACTCGTGAGCAGAGTGATGAGGTGCAGACACGTCTGATTAGGATTATGGACGAACAGGCACAAGGGGGTGCACACCTCGAGTTTAGAAATTTTATTTATCATCTCGGGGGGTGGATCGTGATTTGCGACAACCAAGCTGGAAGGGACTGGCTGTCGACTGTAACCAGAGACGTCATCATCGGCGATAATATCACATTACACGCCGGCAATGTTGATGAGCTCCAGAGGACCACCGGGGTGGGAATTTTCTTCCCTGGTGAGCGAGTTGAGGCAGATATTCTCCTTCGAAGAATTGGCTACCAAAACTCCAAGATGCCCGACGTTGGTCGGCACTAAGGAAGAGGAGGCTGTCTTTTACGGGGTCTTCAAGATCCCGGAAAGCAGCGTACGATTTTTAGAATGCAGAGGCTTCCTGGTGAACTATAATTTCAGGAAGGCCTTTGTTAAGGTTCACACTAGGAGGAGACCTCCACCAAGGGAAGAGAGAGGGGCTGGCGAACCCATGGATGTGGAGAGTGCTGCTTCGACCTCTCGCTCTGGCGTGGGCTGGGGGGCCCGCCGCTCCTCGGGCTGCCGCTGAGGCGGGGACCGGGGGTGGTGGTGTCTCGCTGTCCCCGGCGGGGGGGAGTCCGCCGGCAGCTGAAGATTAAAGAAGAGGATGAAGTTGCTGCAAGTGAACCTGCATCACTGCATTGCTGCTTGCAAAGTACTACAGCAGTATGTTAAGGGTAAGGACATTGATATTATTTTAATACAAGAACCTTACTTATTGAAAGGCAGGATCAGTGGACTGGGCATGCGGGGGTACAGTATCATTTCTGTACCAATGCATGCCAGAACCTGTATCCTGTATAAGAGTAAACTCAAGATGCTGCCTCTTTGGCACTTATGTTCCAGGGACTTGGCAGCAGCGAAGTTGGCCCTCAAAGAGGGAACTCACAAGGAAGTGACATTTGCCTCTGGCTATCTCCCCTATGAAGAGGCTATTCCAACGGCGGCCTTGAGGAAGATGGTGGAGGAAGCTGGCTGAGGATGAAATAGTGGTCTCCATGGACGCCACATCACTGGCTCTGGGGGAGCACAAACACCAACCAGAGAGGTGAGTCTCTTTTAGAGTATCTTTTAGGGCATGACTTAGAGGTCCTAAACAGAGGCACCAAGGCTACCTTTGTCAATAGGGTGTCGGGCAAAAAGTCGGAAGTCAAGGCAAAAAGAGGGGCATGGAGGAGATTTTGCAATGATGTTAATGATGCCCCCTCCACGTTTAGAATTAATAGGATTCTATCTAGGGACTCTGTAAGAGGAGTGTTGGGTGCTGTTAAGGTGGAAGGGGGGTTCACCAGCTCTGAGGAGGGAACCCTGGAGGCCCTGGCACGCTCACACTTCCCTGGGTGTGTACTGATAGAAGAAAAAACACGACCCCAACTATAGAGAGCTACACTTGTAGTAGAGATAAGTGGGTTGAGGCAAACAGGATTGTCAACTCTGGCAAGGTTGAGTGGGCGATTAAATCATTCTCGCCCTTTAAATCAGCTGGCACGGATGGAATATTTCCGGCCTTACTACAAAAAGGCCTAACGGTCTTGAAGCCATATCTCCTAGCGTTGCTCAGGGGGAGTTTGGTACTGAGTCACATTCCATTTAGCTGGAGAGTGTCGAAGGTGTGTTATATACCCAAACCAGGGAAAGCATCTTATGACAACCCTAAGGGGTATAGACCCATTTGTCTGACATCCTTCTTGATGAAGACACTTGAGAAGGTTCTGGACAGACATATTAGGGAGACTACGCTAGTAGAGAGACCACTATACAGCGCTCAATTTGCCTACCAATCTGGGAAATCCTGTGAGGATGCTTTACATCACTTAGTATCCAGGATTGAAAAGAGTTTGGCCTATAAGAAGATTATGGTTGGTGTCTTCATTGACATTGAAGGCGCATTTGATCGTACTCCTTACAGAACCATGGCGAGAGCCATGGAAATGAAGGGGGTGGGACAACTTCCTTTCAGCTGGATTAATGCGATGTTGGAAGGAAGATTTCTCAAGTCGGAGCTAGGACACACTAAGATGTGGATGAAGCTCGCTGGTGGTTGTCCGCAGGGTGGAGTGCTAGCTCCTCTCCTGTGGTGTATGGTGGTAGAAGCAATTGCCTTCTTAATATGGATAGGAGTATACACAGGACACTGTCAGTTAAACAAGCATCTCTATAGAATGGGACTGACAGAGTCCCCTATCTGCAGGTTCTGCAGAAAGGAGGAAGAGACTGCTTACCACATCATGTGCAAATGTGATACAGTAGCAAGAACACGATTCCTCATCTTTGGTAAGGATCGTATCTTGGATC
>NW_027110293.1:341990-343286 GCF_000696795.3 Halyomorpha halys
CTCCTTAACCATCCTAACCCATTAATTCTTAATCTTTCATCCTTAGCAATCCCTGATAATCCTCCGAGGCGTCTGAAAAGAAGATGGCCACGGGAACTCCTAATTTAAATTAATATTTGAAGTACCACCAATGGGTGGTTCCTTCCCAAGATTTTCAAGTCTATATGAAACATACAACATATTTACTTATTGTATTATTTTGTACAGTTTTAAATTACATTAAATAAATCTTCAGGACCGGGACCTTCCACTGAGAAGAGGATGTCCTCCCCAGGGACTTCTGCACCTATGGCAAAGAGGCCTAGGGAAGGTGGACCAATGAGACCGACGTACTCAAACGCTGCGTGATGCAGCAGGGTTGCCATCATTCCTGACGGTTATCCTTCCGTCCAGCTCACTCGTGAGCCGAGTGATGAGGTGCAGACACGTCTGATTAGGATTATGGACGAACAGGCACAAGGGGGTGCACACCTCGAGTTTAATAATTTTATTTATCATCTCGGGGGTGCATCGTGATTTGCGACAACCAAGCTGGAAGGGACTGGCTGTCGACTGTTATCAGAGACGTCATCATCGGCGATAATATTACATTACACGCCGGCAATGTTGATGAGCTCCAGAGGACCACCAGGGTGGGAATTTTCTTCCCTGGTGAGCGAGTTGAGGCAGATATTCTCCTTCGAAGAATTGGCTACCAAAACTGCAGGATGCCCGACGTTGGAAGATGGACGTTGGTCGGCACTAAGGAAGAGGAGGCTGGCTTTTACGGGTTTTTTAAGATCCCGGAAAGCAGCATACGATTTTTAGAAGGCAGAGGCTTCCTGATGAACTATAATTTCAGGAAGGCCTTTGTTAAGGTTCACACTAGGAGGAGACCTCCACCAAGGGAAGAGAGAGGGGCTGGCGAACCCATGGATGTGGAGAGTGCTGCTTCGACCTCTCGCTCTGGCGTGGGTAGGATGGTGGCCCACCGCGCCGGAGCGGGGGAATCGGGGAGGCGGACCATGGGCGGATCTGGAGTGCAGACTGTGAGCGAATCTGGAGGACTGATTACCAGTGGATCCGGAGGGCTGGCAGCGGGCGGCTCTGGAGGACGGGCTGTTGTTAGACCCAGGGAGCTGGCGGTGGAGAGCGATCCTGGAGGTCTTGCTGCTGGGGGCGCGTCCGCGGCGGGGGCTGGAGGGCCCGCTGCTTCTCGGGCTGCCGCTGAGGCGGGGACCGGGGGTGGTGGTGTCTCGCTGTCCCCGGCGGGGGGAGCCCGCCGGCAGCTGAGGATTAAAGAAGAGGATGAAGTTG
>NW_027110293.1:343608-346174 GCF_000696795.3 Halyomorpha halys
AGATTTGCAAAGGCAATTGGCCTGTTTTGAGCAGAGGAGGGGCGGCGTACAATAGGCCCTCTGAGGCCGCGGTGCTTCTTGGCCGGTTTAAAAAATAAATAAACATAATATATAAATTTAATGGTAGGCCAATTATTTATTTCCTTCAAGCACATATTTTGTGTGAAGTTGTACTTAAATCATCTGCTTCTCCTGCTTAAATCTTACACATTTACCTCTTGCTGCAAATCCAACACTTGTCCTAATGCTTAGTAAACATAGGAAGCAACAAACGTCGATATCCACAAGTTTGTTTTGTTCTTTTTGCATTTTGTCGACTATTATATTCGATTTAGTCACTCTATTTTCATTATAAAAAGGAAGGAAATAATGATTGGGTAATTGAAAAGAAACGTAAATATCAGCAATGTACGTTGTAGATGATAAAAATTCGCGTATATAGTACTGCATAACCTATAAATTCAACCTTCGTTCTAGAATTTTTATCAGAAATGTTTTAGTTTAATTACCTAGACATTTAATGCCTTTATAAAAACATATTCGTGCTCTGTTAAATAAAAAATAAACTGCTAAAGTTAATTCTTAAGACTTGAAATAAATTATTTACACCGAATCGATAGAATTTTAAAATATACAATCTTTAACAAGAGTTAATTATTGAATCCAAAGGTTGGGAAATTCTATAATTAATTAAAACACGGAGAGCACAAACATTCATCTGTTGGAAATTCTAAACCAATGCTCACAAACACAAACATGTGGTTAGAATACAAGGCCCTTTGGTTTGAGCCTAAAAACCGACACTCATCGGTTCCACAAGTTTAAGTCAACTTGTACCAGCCAATCCTAATCCTCAATGAACCCATCCACATACATATGCATGCAAGAATTTACCATTGTTTGGCAAACTTGTAGAGGTACCTTTGTAGTATAGTAAATTAAAGAGCTATGAATTCTGTGCTGAACGAGAACCATACCTTAATAATTCAGTCAACTGGCATGTCGTAAATCTTAAACGGACGTAAACTAAAAGAAAGACTTTTTTTTTTTTTTAATTTTGCCAAAAAGTAAGATACAGTATAATAAATGAGTTTACACTTAGTCCAGAAACCCATTTCTGGCAGACATAAAATGGTTCCCAAGCAGCAACATAAAGAAAGCAATTACGGAATTTTAGGTTTTTCTTTTGGTTTTCGCCTCTAAATCATGAATGGTGGATCATAACGTTAAATAAATTAAAGAACATTAAATTTTTCGTCGAAAGTGCTCAAATTTGATTCATCTTTACTCTAACATGAGTGGCATACTAAAATAAACTTACAATTATAAAAACAAAAAAAAATATTTCCCATACCCCCCCCCGCCTTTCAATTGATAATAACTTTAAAATTTCTTTGTGATGAAAAGCGAAAGAATTTAGAATTTTTCCATGATATCTTTAATTCATTCAAACGATTAAATAAATTCTGAAAACTGAACAAAGTTATTGTTGACTAAAGGGTTTTATTCCTTTCAACAAAAAGAAATCCGACAGTTATGATGGCAAGACTTGATGAAAGGTTATGTTTTGGCTATATTAGCGGGTATTGTTATTGTGGTTCAATCTTTGCAATTTAGTATCTTTAATTGAAGTTAACATTGTTTCTTCTGCAAAGTCAACTAGTCTCTGAAACCCGTCATTAAAACTTTATTAGAAGTAAGATTATTTGGTTAATAATCAGTTACAGTTTTTGACAGTAGGATTGTACTGAGTAAATATACTTATTCATGTGCTGTTTTATTTAATTATTGCTTATGCTCCCTAGATGGCTGGCCCACCTCACACTTTTCAGACTGGTTTTCCCAATGCTCAGCAAGCAGCTATGCGGAATCAGTTTGTAGCCGCTGGAGGTTTAATGACTCCAAATCAGGGAGGATTGATGGCCCCGAACCAAACTGGTCTCATGACTCCAAATCAGCAATCAGGTATGAGGCTTTTTTAAATAAAAATATATAGGTAATAGTACACATGTGTCACTCCAAATGGCGGGTGCGTTTGTTGAAAATGTTTTATTGTTGTGGTTTAAAATATTGTTATGATATTACCGATATTGTAGAAAATCCATATGTAAATGAAAATATGGTACAATGGTGATATGCAATAACTTTCAGGAATCCATATTCAGTAATTCAGACAAAAACCCCGCAAAACATTATTAAATGTTTCTGTTATGCACATCCTAGCTAGAGTTACTAATTTCTTTGGTATTCCCTGTTCAGTCAAAATATCAAAGAGATTCTGGCGATAAATAAAATCATAAGCCTTTTTGAAATCTATATAAAGCTGATGAAATATTCTGTTGTATTTCAACTTTTTTATTTTATAAATAATGTAATCAAAAAATTTGATCAATGTTGAATGTTCGCCTTAAACCGAATTGTAATATCTGATAATTTCTTCAGTTTATTCCGTGATTTAACTAGTTAGGATTAACGTAAATATTTTATAACATACAAGTAACAGTGATATTCCTCGATAGGTATTTCAATCTTTTTTTTTTTTATACAGAAATAGGTAGAGTCTCCT
>NW_027110293.1:346729-347749 GCF_000696795.3 Halyomorpha halys
AAGAGATTCTGGCGATAAATAAAATCATAAGCCTTTTTGAAATCTATATAAAGCTGATGAAATATTCTGTTGTATTTCAACTTTTTTATTTTATATATAATATAGTCAAAAAATTTGATCAATGTTGAACGTTCGCCTTAAACTGAATTGTAATATCTGATAATTTCTTCAGTGTATTCCTTGATTTAACTAATTAGGATTAACATAAATATTTGATAACATACAAGTAGGAGTGATATTCCTCAATAGGTATTTCAATCTGTTTTTTTTTTATACAGAAATAGGTAGAGTCTCCTGCCATTCCTCAGGCATTAACCTAATTTTCCCAGATCGTTTTAACCAGAAAGTGTATTTTAGAATATTGTCAGTTCCCGCTGCTTTATAAAATTTTAACTTTCTAAAAGCTTGTCCTATTTTATTCTTACTCGGTTCTTCTGTCAACTGTTGAGCTCAGTGGTATTCCGATTTCAAAATACTGTTAAATTGTTTCTTAAATGTATCCTATATATCTACTAAATTATCTAGAATATTATTTTTGTCACTAAGGAGCTCCAAAATGTATGCGATCAGATAATACTTTTGTACATTTCTCATTGGTTATTTTCTATTGATATTAGATTTTATTATTATCTATTGTGTTCTTACTCATTTCATTAAATTTGAAAAATTGAAGTTTTAAAACTCCTTTACCAGTGGTTTACTAGCAACAGATCAAAAACCTCTAGGTTCCAATAAAAAATTAATTTTCATATGAAATGCTCGTATTGAAAAGACATAAAAGAGAAAGACAGAATTATTCTACCTGATGAGTACACCATTGTTTTAAACATCTTAGAATAGTAATTTTTTTTATTGGATGTTTAAACTTAATTTACATAATAGTTTCATAGTTAAGTTTCTAATAGTTTTAACTATTTTATGAATTTCATGTTCTCAAAAATTGGAAATAACATCTTTTGATTCCATATATAGATACTTGCCAAGTTCTAACAACTAATAATTCTTAATTTAAAAAAAAAA
>NW_027110293.1:351404-363655 GCF_000696795.3 Halyomorpha halys
ATTTGAATCTGTTCTTTTACATTTAAATAATTTATTTACGACCTGTCATATATTTGTTCAGTTATGGTGGACAAATATTTTATTATTATTAATGAAAAAATGTTATATACTTTTAATAAATTGTTATATTTCAGCAATGGTGGCACAACAAGGGTATGGTGTAGGAGTCGGTGTCGTTGGTATGCCTCAAGCCGCTGCTGCACAAACTCAACAAATGCAAATCCAGCAACAGCAGTTGCAAATTCAGCAGCAACAACAACTGCAGCAAATGCAACAACAGCAGCAGCAGCAACAGCAACAACAACAGGTAAATACTTTCTCCCCATTTTCTAATCCTAAATAAACATGTATAATTATAAATGAACCAAACACTTTTTTTTATAGTTGTTTTTTATTTATTATTATATACAGATTTATATAAGGCTAAATTGATAAATGTATTGTACTTGTTGAGGTTCAGATACTTCTTACATGATATACTGAGGTAATTTGAATTTAAATTGTTTACATATTTGTAGATTTATACAGCAGGAAAATTAAAAAAAAAAAAAAAAAATCTACACAGTAAAAAGTTATTTAAAAAGCCAATAAAATAAATAAACCTAAATTATGAACAAATATACAAGTTTTGTATAATTGAACAATGTTCATCTATTGTCTCTTAGTGTATGTTTGGTACGGCTGTGGATGTTTCTTTTTAGTGACAATTTGTCATATTCTCCTGGTTTTTGTATGAACAGAATCAGAAGGTCAGAAATGGGAGTTAAAATGAAAAAGTTTTGTGTCAGTATGTATATTATTTAATCTTCAGGAGCTGTAAATCAGACAACTTACTTGAAATTTCGGAGTACTAAGGATAGTAGTTTACTATCCTCACACCCATATTTTGAATGAAATTTAATTTCCTGTAGTTTGAATCACTTGTATAGTCCTAGAGGAACAAAATATATAATTATTGGGCATATTGCTCTGTTGTTTTTCAGTGATAATTTATAATTTCTATTGAAGTCTGGTGTCACTTTGATACTGATGATTTCAGCTCTATTTTCTTGGTTTTGTATGTTTGTAAAATTTTAAAAAAATTGTCCAGTTTTTAGCATAAGTAATTGAAAGATTGAGCCCATGGGATTGTAGTGCTATTAATAACTTTGTTTTGATTTATGGACAGTCTCCTTTTAGTGGAAATGATAGTTTTTGTTTTTTGTTAATTTACTTTAATCATTTATTTTTAAAAGAAACTTGGAGTTTTTTAAGAAGTGCCTATAACCTGTTTACTATTGTACCTACTCTATATGATGATGTATGAATGGCTGTGTCATCAGCATAGATTCATAAGAGGAAAGGTCTGAGATTTATGTGAATAATATGGTAGGGAAAAGGCAGGAGCCTTGCGAAAGACTAACTGATATGTTGTGAGTGAAAGGCTTTGTATTGTTTATTGAGTTGAAGAAGGATCTGTAACAAGGGGATTCAGGCTGATGTTCACAGAGTAGCCTGGAACCCACTAGATAGGGCCAGCATGAGCTCCTCGGAATCTATTATGTTTATAAATAGTATTCTTCTTTAAAAACATCTTGTTATTTTCACATATTAATAATTTGTATATGTACTACTTAGCAATGTTGATTAAACAATAAAGAAAGCATACCTAAATAAAACACTAAACCACCATGAGAATATTAGATATGATCACTTCTCGGTTGTAGTCAAATTCACTAACTCTTTAAATATATGCTCTGCCTGGGGCCGAGTTGGCTTTTGACCTAACCAGACTCCGTTAAAGATATTTAGGCCTTGTGCTGGTAGTATAAGCCTCTTATGGTAGTTCGGAGTGTTAACAGTTTCTGCTTTATTACATCAGTTATTTTTTTTATACTTACTTAACCCATTCACTGCCTTAAAATAAATGCGATTTCTTTAAAAAATGTGAGATTTTCTTTTCTTGTTTTAAGCAGTAATAAATCTATATACCAATTAAATTAATTTTTTTTTTTTGTGGTATATTTGCCTATTTATGCCTATCACACGGATCCGTGTATCTGACACTTTCAGCAAAATATCCATTGTAAATGCCTACTACACAGATCTGTATTTACCATAAATATCACTATTCCATTTATATTTTATATTGAATAGGTTTAAATAGAATATAAACATGTAAATAGTTTAAATTAAATTTATTACAACTATATAATTACGGAAGAAAGTGTAACATATTACAAAAACAAAAACAATTAATACAAAACTTTTTATTGGTATTTGTTTAATTTTTGCATCCAAACTTTCATTTTGATGGACCAGCTTCAATATTTATGGTTGTAAATATATACCTTAATTGAATAGCAAAAAAGCACAAAATTCATAACGTTTTTCAAAAACCGCCACTAAATATGTTTAAAATGAAGAATATTCTATTCGGGAAACAAGTGCAAAAACAACTCTCGCCAGCAGTGCCCACAATAGACTGACGTATTTGTATGTTAATGTGCGTGAGCACAGATCCGTGTAATAGACATACAAAGTGTTAAGTCTTAGATCTTCACCTCCCACTCTCTCTTCACTTTCTACTCCTTACTAACAATTTTAGTCAGCATGTTCATCCATGTAACTTAGAGTATTCTTCCTACAGTTCTAGTCAATCAGGCTCATCTCATCCCTGCAACTAGGACTGTTTTCCTACCTTCTGGTCCATCAGGTTCATCTCTGCAGCCAGGATTATCCTTACTACAGTTCTCATCCCTGGAACTAGAACTATATCCTTCCTTCTATCCTACTATACTTATTCCTTCTCTACCTGTGTCAGCATTCAGGGCTAATCCCCTGTCACGGTCAATCTCACATTTTCTAGTTTATGAATTTGTAGATGAGGCTCATGTGCCAGACCTTGTCAAATGTCTTTTTGAGCTTATATTACCGCTTATAAGAAAGCTATTTATTCATTTTTATGGACATGATCGACAAAATCATATAAAAGTAGAATATTTGCATTATAAATAATATTATTTATATTTTAGGCTGGAGGTGCTGTTCCTCAACAAGGAGCTCAAAATAAGGAATTCAATACAGCTTCTCTGTGTCGCTACGGCCAAGAGACAGTCCAAGATATAGTATCGAGGACACAAGAGGTTTTTCAAACGTTGAAAGTAATGCAGGTGAGTTATGGAATATTTAATTTTACTGTGGTATTTTATATTTTTTTCTGGTAAGAGAGAGTAGCTCAGTGAATGCTCTTAATCCTGGGCTCGGTTTCGAGTCCGACTGCGGCAGATTGTTATTTATTCTGCTAAATCAGCTGTCGATTGATTCTTGTAGGGTCAACTTGGGGCATATCCAGCCTCTATAAAGTGTGTACTCTTAATTGGGATAAAAATTTGTCAGTTCTATTTATTTATATCATTTATTTTTTTAATGGGGTTAGGTTCGATATTTTAAGGATTGGTGTGTGGAGAATCTTATTTAGAAATTTTTTTTTTTTTAAGTAGAAGTAGCTCTTGTAAAGGACTAATTAATATATTTTAAGTAATGAGTTGCCTTAATGAGGATTATAATTGATATGCGTGAAGGTATAACTCTGTCAATAATTTATAATGCCATTTGAATAAATAAAGAAAAAACTATTTGTTTTTATATATTTAAAAAAAATTAAAATATTTACAATCAATCAATTTTTGTTTTATTAAAGCCACCTAATGGAACACCCCAAGGAGCGACTGCCAGTAACGAAAAGAAAGCCAAAATGCAAGAGCAGTTAAGAACTATCAGGTTGCTCTTCAAACGATTAAGGTTGATTTATGAGAAATGCAATGAAAGTTGTCAGCTTCAAGGAATGGAGTATATGCACATAGAGGTATCGTTACACAATTTAGTATATTAAGTTCAAATTCATTATATTAAACTGCATGATACTAGTTAGAAGTAAGTTTTTCAGTCTTATGTTATCACACTTTTTTCCACAATTATCTATTTAGAAAAAGAGAATAAATGTAACTTACTTGCTGTCCTATAGTATCCTTTGATACTCCACTTATCCTTGGCGAACAGATCCACTACCTAGGACTACATCTCGACAAACGACTAACATGGAATCCTCATACAAGATTGAAAAGACAGGAAACTGTTTGTCATTTCTAACGATTACAACACTTATTAGATAAATGGTCTAAACTTCCAACTAATTAAAAAAGACTAATTTATATGAGCATAATAAGGCCTTTATATGAAGGAGATGGTCGAGGATTCTGTCAAAAAATAGTATTCAAATATTCATTTGGTGACATTTCACTCCACTTTACTAGGCTTAACAAGATAAAAAACAACTAAAAATATATTTATTTTCAGGAATCAATATTCACTCTTTTTTTTCACTGGTTTATTCCTTTTTACATTTGAACGTTTCCGGCCCCTCTGTCCATTATCCAGCTCTACAAATAAAAATATTTCCAATCAATAATTTTCAATTATCATATAGTTAAAATAAAACAAAGTTATATTGCACCTTAATAAAAAAAAATTTACACATTTACATGCATTTGTTGATTTTTAACTATATGATAATTATAAACTGTTGGTTGGAAATATTTTTATTTGTAGAAATGGATAATGGGCATAGGAGCCCGAAACGTTGTTCAAGTGTAAAAAAGAATAAAGAAGTGAAAATTGATTCCTGAAAATAAATATAATAAAGTTTTAGAAAATAAACTCCTTGGAATTTAGTTGTAGTAGTGCAACTAATTATTTTATATTTAAACTAAAAATATGTTTAAAATTGAATATAATAAAATACAATAAAATAAACTAAGATGGATTTTAAAATCATGTAAATTATAAGTGAAAAATTATATAAATATGAATAAAAGGAAAACGTACAACAATAAGTATATATAAGAAAGAAACAACATTGAGTATTAATAATAAACAAGAGTCGTAATAACATATCAAAATAGAAATGTAAATATAAGAGAAATAAAAAAAAATTTGTACACAATGAAACGGAAAACTAAAGAAATAAGGCGAGAATAAATATAGGCTAAGAAATAAAAAAAAAAAATAATAATAATAAATAAAGAACAAATATGAAGCACCGACCTGTCAAAGATAACAAATGAATGGCAATAATAGTTGAGTACTAATAGTAATAAATAGTTGAATACTAATAGTAATAAATAGTTGAGTACTAATAGTAATAAATAGTTGAATATTTTTTGTTTCTTTTTGACCGCACCCCTGAACATCTCCTTCATATTCAGTTACGGTCACTCATTTTTATATATAATATAATAAGGCCTACTTAGGCTTAAGGAGTTGAGCTTTAGAGCTCCACTAAAACCATTGATTTCCTCTCGTGTCCTGTTCTTAATTTTCCTTACTTTATTAAAATTAAATTGTTTTTTTTTTTTATGGTCCCCTTCCTGGTCATTTCAAGACATAAGGGAGGTTTTTCATTTCGTAATCCTATAATATGAAAAAAGCCCCCCCCCCTCTCTTAAGTGCAGCTCGCAATCTGAGGTTGCTAAGACTTGTGCATCACCCACCTGAGCTATGGATGGCACTTACTAATAAAATCATTCATAAGGACCTCAATGTTTAATATGTCACAAATTTGGACAGAACTATATATATATCAATCCTTCCATGATAAACTCCCTAACCTCTCAAATCCACTTTTTTCTAACCTTGCTTCCTCTTCAATACCTGATAATCCTCCTAGGCTTCTGAAAAGATGATGGCCTATAGACCTTCTACTCTAGAAATGTAATTTGAGTACTACCAATAGGTAGAATTTAAAAATAATTAATTTGTTTGTAAATCTTAATTCAGTATTAATTTTTCCCCAGAGTTTGATTCCAATAAAAGAAGAGAAGGATATGAAATCGGATGAAAGAAAAACTTCTGAGCCTTATAGGTTAGCTTGTGATGAAAGCAAAGAAGTTATGGAGGTACTTTTATCTTTACTTTTATTTTTAAAAAAAGTTTATTTTCTTTAACCTTGCTATATTTTACGCTCTATATTATTATTGTTTCAGCAAGTCGTATTGAAAAATAAGCAACTAAAAGAAATTATCGAATGCCTAAGAAGAATAATATGGGAAATTAATACAATGCTTACTATGAGAAGATCATAGTTTATTTTTTATTACAAGATCAAAGATTAAATAACAAGGCTGGTATGTATTTCTTAATCACAAATTATTTCTAAAATGTTCTCTTGGCACATTTTTATATTTATTGATTAAATCCAGGATATTGATCTAATTAACTCATCTATTGATGGTGAGTTAGCTACTTGTCAATAAGAGGTATATTGGCCTGACAACCAATATAAAAAAGAAGTGCTTAAACTTGAGGGATCAAAGATTGTATTCTAAATACATTTTTTTTTTTTATCCCCTTCCTTTTTTCATTTCTGACATACAAGGAGATTATCTACAGGGTACCACCCTATTTTAACCATGTTATGGTGGGGGGTCAAATTTTCATTTTGTGGGACCGCCACAGAAATAAATAAAGGCTGGATTCAAGCCGGCACCCCCGCTGTAGTTCGGAGGTTGCAAAGACCTATGCCTCAACTCCCTCAGCTATAGACAGTCATTTCTAATAAACACATCTAAAACAGTTTTTCTGTAAATAAATCATTATAAATAAAAAAATTTGATACAGTGTTTGCATCACACAACTTTTACTCGGTACTCTCCCTGCTTTGAGTAGACTTTAATTTCTACTTAAGTAGAGCTCCAGAAAGTTATGTGATACCAGTACTTCCAGTTAGTATATTTTCGTGGATATAGGTTAGTAAAAGAAAAACTTACTATTGTCATAGCAAACATGAAAACATTTGTTTGTAAATTCAGTTTATTTATCCATTTTTTATGACTACTAACAATAAGACATGGTTAATTATTTCAATTAACAAAATTTTAAAAAAAATTGAAATTTGACATTTAAGGTATTTTAGACTATTTTATTAAAGATAAGACCTAGATGAGTTTAATTAAAAAAGTGTAAATCAATGAAATAAATTAGCATATTTATATTACCGAAAAAGGAACAAACTTGTGGATGCAGTGCATGCGCTTTCCCAGACATTTTGATTTGTCCCCAAAAACCAACTCTCCATTGATCAGCCCAACGAGTAGGGGTATTCATGATCTTTAATGTTAAATGAAGAAATATTTCCTTCTTTTAGCATGTTAAACAATGATAAACAATGATAAACATTTAACATGGTCGTGATTCTGTTAATAATAATAATCTTTATTTATTCTGGGATTGATCCCTTTAGACTAATATACAGATGTCAAAGTTAGGCTTTAGAGCCAAAATTACAAAATGTCATGAAATAAGTTAATACAATGAATTTAAAAAGATACAAATAAACAACAATAATTAATAGAATAATGATATAACAAAAATAATAATAAATAATGATATAACAAATAAAATAAAACCACTTGTCATATCATGAAACATAAGATGACTTCTGATAGTAAATAAAAAGAAAGAAAAAAAATGATAAAAAATCAAATACAAGGAAACTAAAAAATAATTTATAAAAAGAGATAATTTCTGCTAGTGTACATATTTAAAATTATAAACGAAAATCTAAGACATAAAATATAGAAAATAGATAAAGCTTTTTTGAAATTTTCAATTGTTATTCTTCTGGAATTGGGTGGACAAAAGGCAGTCAAAGATACGGGATTCGAAGATTGGAAGGGTATTAGAACTACAAATAAAGGAGGTAATAGAATTCCATACATACAAAGTAATTGATATAAATAATGAAATTCTGGGAGGTTTTGGAATCCGCTGGGAATGCCTCTGCATTTAACATACAACATGAACTTAATATTGGGATGCTCACAATCCTATACTTATAACATTTTTAAATGTATATTTAACAAATGATGAATACCTCAAATACCAGTCAATCCAAATAGCCCATCCCATCCACACTTACGCATGCTCATATTTTTATGTCATTATCCTATTACATTTATTCTTCCATCTTTCATACTATTCCTAAAAATTTTACTCAACAAGTGTTAATAAAACGTCTTTAAAAACACCAATAAAGATCAAAAGAATCGTAACCAAAGAATATATTTGTCTGATAAAATGGTACACTTCTTCATTATTAATTTTATTTGAACTAACTAGGATCAGAATGTTATATATTTTATGCCAAGGTTTAACTATTATTTGGTTATGCATTTCAGATTCAATTAAGGAGACCTACCAAGGCATTTCAGTCTCTAAGTACATAGATCTAACCTACCTCCGACTGATTGAAATGAAATTTGTAAATATTATTTTATCTAATATGTAAACATAGCAATTATATAATACATCAATATTATATCAAATAATGTGCATCTGTAAATAAATATTATCTGTTTAGAATTTGTTTTTGTTTTTTAATATTTACTAACCATCTTATCCTAAGCAAGAGAATACAAAAGAAACTAAACACCAATCTACCAAAAAACGAGACTATTCACTGAAACCAACTTAAACATTTAGTATACTCTGCTTCTGGAAAATCTGATATTGACACACTTTTATAATAATACTAGTAAGGAGTCCCGTCCTCGGGACATTTTCATCACCCAGTCTATTCCTTTTTTTTTTTTTAAATCAACCTGCATCTTTCCCTCTCAAACTCCTTATTTTCAACATAATATTTATTTATTATAAATTTTCTAATGATATAATTGTAAAATGTTCAGGTAAACACAATACTCAATCATAAAGTTTTTGTTGCTATAAAATAAATCTTCAGTGACAAGTAATTTCCAAAAAAAAAAAATAAATTATTAATATAAACTCCAATATTTCAGTTTTATTTTTATCAAAAACTGACATTTGATATAGATACAGGGAACAAATTAAAATATTGGATACGATACAATTTTTTTAAATTAATGATAATGTAAAAATAAGTTCGGTATTATAACAATGGTTGAAGGGATAAAGCATAAGTACCAAGATTTCCGATATTCGATTCAGAAATAACTTCGAATTATGGACAATTGTAGTTTTGTTGTATTAGAAATACTCTATACGAAATGTGATAAAAAAATAATGTAAGTCATTCTGTTCTTGCCTCAGTTCATTTTCATGTACTTTTCAATTAATTTCTCAAATGTATTTGACAGAGATGACAAAAAATTAGCTATAGTTGAAACTAATAGCTAATTGTCATGGATACGATATTTATTTATCAATGGTTCATTCATGAATAAGGGTCGTATCCATGGCAACTGTAACTATTAGTTTGACGCAACACTTTCTGGTACTAATTTTCCAAATGAGCTTTTCAGTTGACAATTCAATATCAACAGTTTTCGAAAAAGTATTTTTGGCTTTTAAATGATATATAATATGTATATTTTACTAATTTGTTTTCAACCAGGAACAGATGACGATTGAAGATAACTCCAAGATTTTTAACAGTTATTGAATGGAATAGGATTGTTTTCGAGGAAAAGAAAGTAGTATTAAGGAAGCTAATGTAAGAGGGGTTTGGATCAGTGAGGATAGCTTTAGTTTTATTGTGTGTTTATATACATATTACACATAATAAAGAGATTATTAGTTCAAAAAAAAATTCCAAATTTAAGTTTCATAAAATTTATAATAAATTAAAACTTTTACAGATTTTTTTAAAGATCAGTAATATTCCATAATATATTAATGCAAGAATATGCTCAGTATTAAAAAAAATTCATGTGAAAAATTAATAACTTAGTAAAAGTAGAGGCAAAAGTTTAAATAACATCAAATTTATAATACATTAAAATAATAACAGATTTTTTTTAAACATTGGTAATATTACATAATATACTCGTTTATAGGGATTGAAAACCAATGCGATCAACAAAATGCAGTTCAATAAACAAAAATTCTATGGATAAATATGTTGAAAATTAAAAAAATGCCCTCTGGTAATATTAATAAATAAAACTAAATAATTAATAAAACCTCAAAAGAAAAGGCAAAAATTAAAATTATTACAGATTTTTTAAAACATCAGTATTATTTCATAATATATTAGTGCACTGAAATTTGGTTTTGAACAAAAATGTGATCAACAATTTTTTGTTACGAGATATGCTTAAAAAAAAAAAATGTTTTTGAGAAAAATTAATAACTTAATAAAACGATAAAAGTAAAATCAAAAATGCAAATTTCAAAGAATTTAAAAAAAAAAAACAGTAACAAATTTTTTTAAACATCAGTAATATTCTGTAATTTATTAGTACACTGAATACAAATGCAATAAAAAATTTCTTATGTAAAACATACTTAAAATATAAAAATGCTCTCTGAGAAAATTAATAAAAAAAAAAACTAAATAATAACAAACAAAAGAAAAGGAATAAAATTGAGTTTAATAAATTAAAATAATAACAGAGTTTATAAACATCAGTATTATTTCATAATATATAAGTGCACAAGAATTTGGTTTTGAACAAAAATGCAATCAACAATTTTCAGTTAGAACAAAATTTCAAAGGTAAAATATGTTTAAAAATTGTTTATAAGAATAATTGTTGTTAATAATTTAATAAAAACAATAAAAGTAAAAGCAAAAATGTAAAATTCATAAAGTTAGAAAAAAAAATTGTAACAAATTTTTTAAACATCGGTAATATTCTGTAATTTATTAGTACACTGAATACAAATGCAATAAAAAATTTCTAATGTAATACATACTTAAAATATAAAAATGCTTTTTGAGAAAAATTAATAACATAATAAAAAGCAGAGCTAAAATCTTAAAATAAATATGAAATAAAAAATGAGCAGGTACAGAAATCCTTTATAGATGCATGTATTGCAGGTACTTAATTCTGCTTTAGTAGTATTTATTGCAGGTACTGAATTCTCCAATAGTTGTACGTACTATAAAAACTAGGAGTTACAACTGCCACTAACTAAAGGACTGTTCGAATCTTTAGAAAGATATTTCTGAAACGGGCTTCGCCAGCTATGATTTGTTTTAAGATAACAGTCACCGCACACTGACATAAGTTTAGGTTGACTTCCAAAAACCTCCTAAAAAAAATTAATTAATAATCAAAATAAAATAAAAAAAAAAAAAAAAAAATATATATGTGTAGCTTGGAGTAACTACAACTATGATCTAAAATCTGAAACTTAAGGCTTTTAGAAGCAAGGATGGACATATGGTTGTTATGGCATAAAAAAAATGGCTACAGCCTTTGAAGAGAAAACTGTTTTTTTTTATATGAGGCATGTAGTTTCCAAACCAGCTCCATCCACATTTTTCTCAAATATCTTTTTTATATATTTTTCTCGATACACTACATCATACTGCCAAGTGGTAGGGAGGAGAACTAATTCCTTCCCTCTGAATATTGTGTTCAAAGTGGTGCGTTTGTTAAAATCCAGCTACATTTTAATCACGGAAGGTTTCACCAGTGTGGCACAGGCTTTATTGTTTTAGATTTCCTTTTCATATTTACAATAGAAAAGTAGAATCCATATTTGGAGATGATATTGAAGTTCAGGGTGAGATGAACTAACTATCTTGACGATGTAAGTGAGTTTCAACCATTAACAAAGAAAAATAGGATAATTACACACGCCACCGGATTTGATACCAGCAGGGCCCTGTTTCTTAATGAAGTACACTATTAGTCTTGTCGATTTAACTTAATAAAATTACATTGACTTGTACAATGGTAACCTGTACTTCGGTACTTTTCATCTCCCATAATAGCACTAATAGTCCTCCCTATTATGAAAAAAAATAAGCATTAGTGTCATTAACATTTCGTTTCTATATTTGTATTTTGAACTAATATTATAAGCTTTCATTATGAAACGGGGTCCAGGAGTATCTCTTGCTCCAGTAAAATTGTCAGATGTCGACAATCTTTTAAAGAAACATTTTGGACCAGATTAGAAAAGCATGGATTCCTTTGAGTATTATAAAAATGAGGTTGCTGGATATCACCTCTGAATTGATGAAGAAAATCAAAGGTGCATCAATAATGAGAATGAAAACGCCTTTATAAGAGTTCCTGAACAATAATCATTCTGTCGGGGTTGTCTAGTCTTAGGCGGCTCTCCAGCCTCATAACCACAGAAGACCCTTGACAAGGCGTATTCAATAATAAGTTAGGAACGGCTGTGCCAGAAAATGAGCCCTGGGCACTGATGCAGGTAGAGGAGGTCTAGGTAAGAGAGAGTCTGAGGTAGAGTAACAGTTCTAGTTGCCGAGA
>NW_027110293.1:364200-366746 GCF_000696795.3 Halyomorpha halys
ACTCCAACATTTCAACCATTCCGGACATTTTGCCTTTATCTAATTATTTATCATTAGTCAATTTTCTTTAAAAATTCCAAAATTATGAAAACAATGTACACTTAATAAATAAATCTTCACCACAATGCCTAAAATACCCATTATTCTCAAAGCTGAAATTATTACATTTACTAGTTTACAATCTCTATTTCAATTACTCATTGTAGTGTTGATAAAATGAGTAATTTTCTAAATTTGGATGGAGCTGGTTTTGAAGCTACAAGTCTCAATGAAAGTTTAATATCTGACAGTCAAAATTACATAAATAATTATAAATTTCTGAAAATCGAGATTGGTTGGTTTTGCTTCAAGTCACAGATACATAATAGTTCATTTATAATTGAGCTAGATATAATTATAACTATATAACCAACATCCCTCCTATAAACAATTATTAAATATTCCAAATTGAAAATATAAAGGTGCCCTCACACAGGCAAAAATTTTGCATAAAAACATCTTCAAAATTTTTGCCAGTATAAGGAGAAATACTGTGGAAAAAAAGGGCATATAAAATTTTATTGATGGTTCAAAAGTTTTCTGAAATGCAAGGAAATGTTTTCGGACCCGTCAAAATCTTGGAAAAGAGAACACAGTCTGAGGGGGTTACGATGACTAAGGATCGGTCGATTCTTCAACCAATTCCTGTTCCAAACACTTTTTTTCTAATCATTAGCATTAAAAATTTCCATTAAGGCTGCACACAATACAACTATGAAACTTGTAACCTCCGGGTCAGCCCTGTGTAAGTCGTAGGCATCTATGGCTGAGTATAACGCAAGGTGCTATCTTTCCATTGCAAAAAGTTTTATCGACACTGAAATTTTGAGCAATATTTCAGTGTAGTGTGAGGGATCCACAATCATACAATATTTTCCACCAAACATAGCTCAATTTTTCGAGTGACTTGTTTCCAGTGTGAGGGTCCCGCCCTTCAAGACTTAAGGACTACTAATAAGGCTCTCGACTTTTTCCTGTTTTTTTTTTTTTGAACAAATAAAATAATTAAATCATTTACTATCTACTTTACAAACAAAAAATAGAGAAAAATACAATCTAAGTGAAAGCTCTGATGTTCACTTTTTTTTTTCTTTTGTAGTATTTCCGCCTAAATAAGCAATTCATTTGGAAATGCCAAGGTAATGTTAAATAATATAGCTATAAATAGCATTTCAAGATGATTTATTCTATTTATTTAGTTCTTAATACATTTATTTACCAATGCAGTTTGTTTTCAGTACTCAGAATTTTTCTTAGATATTCCCTTATTTTCTGGTTTTCAAATATGTTAATACGTGTATGATATGTATAATTTTAAAAAATATGTTTATGAATGGAACACTATTTTATTTATTTTTTCTCTTCTATTTCTTATTTTATGATAATTTAATTTATTATAAGGTAAGTCAATCATTATCCGCAATTTACTTATAAAATTTTATTGTAATCAATTAGGAAACTTACAAGTACATCATTTTTCGATATAATCTGCTTGCTTTTCAACACACTTCGTCCATCGTTGGACAAGCTTCATGATCATGATGCCCTCACTAAAGGTATTCGGTTGAACTGCGAGCCAGGAATGCACCTCTTCTTTCATTGCTTTGTCTGAGATAAATCAATAATCCCTTAATGCCTCTTCGAAAGAACCAGAAAAGTGATAGAAATGGAAAGATCGGGACTATATGGAGGATTGAGCCAGGACTTCAAAATTGAGTTTCTGGAGCGTCAATGTGGGCAGTAGTATGCAGATAGGCATTGTTATGCAACAACACAACACCTTTTGACAGCAGTCCTTGGCGTTTGCTTCATATAGCAGGCAGTAAGCATCTCACTGTAACATACACTGTTTATTGTTGTGTCCCTTTCCTTATAATGTTCTAGGATCTTGTGAGTCCCAAAAAACCGTAAGCATCAATGTTCCTGCGGACGGTTGGGTCTTTTTTTTTGCACAGTGCAACTGTGCAAGTTGTTTTAGGACCCATCTTGCACAAACTTCATGAAACCCAAGTCTGTTATAATGATTTCGTAGGTAGAACCGTGACTAATTTGCAGACCATGGCCACTTTGTCAATAGTTACTCGTCTCTCTAAGAGCACTTTTTCATGTGAATGCACAATGTTTTCTTCATTTGAGGCAGTAAATGGTCGTCCTGCTCCTTCATCATGTAAAACACTTTTTGCGATCATTTTTGAATTTTTCGATTCATTTGTAGACACTCTGTTGTGGTAAAACACTGTTCCCTAACAGCACTGAAAGTCTTGAAAGAATTTCGGGCCCCAGTACGCCTTATGATCCCAAAAAACGGATCACTGAACGTTGCTCTTCTTTGGTAGAAATGGGCGCAACCACAGCGATAACGAAACATGCATAGACATACAACAAATAAACAATGCATGCGTCATCAAAGCAAAATGACAGTGTTACCAACATAAACATAACTATAACTAAATTGTGGATAAATATTGACTTACCCTCGTATTTGGGGGGGGAGGGGCAAGCCATAG
>NW_027110293.1:366882-371841 GCF_000696795.3 Halyomorpha halys
TCAAAAATTAGTATCCAATTCTGTCTCAACACTTTATTATTCACTAGTCCAACGTTTCGGCCATTCTAGCCATCTTCAATACAATCTCTTCCTCACATTAATTTAAAGTTTCTTTTGCAGGCTATTCTGCCCAGGTCATTTCCTTTATTATAAGTTAAAAGCCTATTTATTTAAAATTTAAAATCATTAACATTTAATTTTCCTCTGTAAGATTATCAACAATTATGGTTATATGGTGGTGTATTTAATTGTTAATAACCTTATAGAGGAAAATTAAATGTTAATGATTTTAAATTTTAAATAAATAGGCTTTTAACTTATAATAAAGAAAATGACCTGGGCAGAATAGCCTGCAAAAGAAACTTTAAATTAATGTGAGGAAGAGATTGTATTGAAGATGGCTAGAATGGCCGAAACGTTGGACTAGTGAAAAATAAAGTGTTGAGACAGAATTGGATACTAATTTTTGATTTATTTAATAATTAATAATTGTTTCCACTTTTAGAAGGGGTAGATGTCCCACTAAGTTACCTATCAAAAAATTATCACAAAAAAAGGGCAAATAATCCCACCCTCCTGTTTTTTGGTCGCTTAACACCAATTTGAGGTTTGCTGATAGATATTTTTCTGGTAATATTCCTAAATAAAGTTCCAAAAAAATATCTGACTACAAACCTCAGATTCATGTTTAGCAATTAAAAAAACAGAGGAGGCAAAATTTACTACTACTACAAAACTTTACCCTACTTGCACTTTTTTTGTCATAGTAAAAGCTTTTTCAGGAAAAAACAACACAAATTTACTTCTCAACAATCCTACATTTTTTTGGAATGCTGAATCCAAATTTCAAGTTTTCCTAAGAATGCGATGTTAAGGAAGCCAGAGTATTAATTTTCACGGAATAGAAATAAAAAAAAAAAAGGTCATACCTTATCACCGGGAACAGCCTTGGAAAAAGTTGCTTCATTGGCACAGGACATACATATTGCTGTAAGTTTAGTAACAGATTCCGATAGAGGAATAAGTTGAAGAGCATTCTTGAAAACAGTTTCTCCACAACTGTCCAAAGCAGCTACAATAACTTTTTTCCCATTATCGCTTTGTTCTTGACAAAAGGAAACTAAATCTGGAAACTTTTAAAATCATGGTAAGTCTACTAGAATGGAACAGTACATTTGAATATGAGGATGGGATCACCAGTAATACTTCTTTATCATTCTATTACTTTTAATTTTTTTTTTTTTTTTCAAAATGTTATCATCATTATCACAAAATGTGGTCTAAAAGATATTAAAATAATCGTCAATAATAAAATAATGATGTTGTTAAAGCCACCTAAAATCGACTATGTCTTTTTGTTGGAAGGCTTTAAAATGAACAAAAAAACAAACTGGCTCGGATTAAACATTTATTTGGTTCAATTTAAACATGGTAAAAAAAAAAAAAAACTAACATGAACAAAATATACATGTAAAAATAGAAAGGCCTTTCAGATAAAATTAGGAAGAGACAAATTTACAAACAATATAAATATGTAAAATAAATACTGCTCGACGAAACGTTTGCTCCACTCCGATAGATCCGAGGAAGAGGGCTGCCGAGATAGGTCGCAGCTCTTGTTGCTAAATAAACCGCTGCAAGGGTCCAGAGTTGGTGTAGTGGCTCATTGATGGTCCGAATATCCAACAGTCGTATTGTATTAGGCGAGCCGACAAAAGGAATGCAGACAGGGCTGCTAATGACGCTACCAGGGCCACTAATTAGTCGGAACTGCAATTAATAATGGAAACACAGAAAAGGTCTGGTTCCGAACTGTAATGACTCACTGACTCACTAAAAATGTCCAAACTATTAAATTATAAGGGCAGACAGGGCTGCTGAGGACGCTATCAGGGCCACTAATTAGCAGGAACTGCTCTAAAATGACGCTTCTTAGCAACAATGATCACCCCTAGCAACTGTCTCTATTACTCATTATTACAAACAAATATAATTACACATTTTTCTTTTTAAATAACTAAATCTAAATAAAACAATACAAATAAAAATAAATTAAATACTCATAAAACTCAAATACTATTTACAAGGTAATTATATATTATGGCGTTAACAGATGTTAATAATTTAAGAAAGTACAATAGACAGCATGAAATAAGACAGGTCCCATTTATGCTATACTTAATCGCAACATAGAGAATAAACAATTGCCTTTAAAGTTCAAAGGAGTTGGTGATGTCACTCCCATTACAAGGTAATATTAATATTAATCATATTGGTAGTTTCAATTTGATTGATACAATGCTTTTATTAGAAGAAGATAGTCAACTGTATGAAGTAGAATGTAGGAAGATAGTCTGGGGGCGGTATAAAGCTATCAAAATAGTAAAAGAGAACTATTTATTGTTAACCAATGTTTCACCCCACTTTGTAGAGCTTCATCAAGGCTGTCAGATTTAAACAACCCGAATAACTCTAGTTTCAATCTGACAATCCTGCCAAGTAGGGCAAAATGTGGGTTAACAATAAATAGTTTACTTTTACTATTTTGATACCTTTATTGACTCCCACCTAGACTGACTACCTTCCTACAAGATACAATAGGGGTATTCATTATCTTTAGTTTAACATGTCAAAGCGTATTAAATGGAAAACTTATCTTAAATGGAGAAATAATTCCTTCTCTTACCATGTTAAAACGATATAACATGATCATGAGAGATAGTTGACCATGGATGACTTATATGAGGAGAAGTTGGTTGGGGAGTGTGGTCAAAATAAAACACAAATAAGTTGAAGTAACTTATTTAATCGTGCCAACGTTTTTGGTTTTTATAAGTTACTTCAACTTATTTCTTTTATTTTGACCTCAACCCCCAACCATCTTCTCTTCGTACAACATACAACAAGGCTGATAGCCTGTTACTAGGTCTGTTAAATGGAGAATGACGTCATGCAACAGACCAGCTGAGCTCGTCACCATTTGTTTGTTGTCGTGTTAGGTTACTTGTTCGTAATTTGTATTTTGATTGTGTTAGTATTGTTTTGGATGTTATTAAAACTAATAAATCAATGGATGGCAATAATAATGTAATAACAGTTGTCAATTAGCTCATGTTGATTCTCTTCCTCACAAGTTAGAAGGTCAACAAGGCACTCAGTAGCCAAACTTTCGCACAACTTACACTTTTCACTCACTTTAGGCATGTTGTAATAAATTAATTTAATCCAAAATTAAAAGTAAACAATAATATGAAGTTTTGGAAGGAAAGGTTATATAACAAGTGGCTCAAAAAATCAGCTAGGAGCTCTTATGCATTTACCATTTAATATGACTTTAAATAGGACTGCTCACAATCCTATACTTATAACATTTAACATGGTAAAATATTTTACATTTAACACATCATGAATACCTCTACTGTTTTATTTAGGAAAAGTGTAAGCATTAGGGAAGATATAGCATCCTGAAACTGACTCTTAAGCTTTTGGGTGTTCCTGAGTTTTTTTTCTAAAAATTTGGTAGGATCTCAATGACAATTGAATCTGTTCCATTTAAAAATGGAAGAAGTAAACGAAGGATGGCTCCCACAATATAATTAATTATATTGATTTTATTACATTAAAAAGGGAAAATTTCTTATGGCCTCATTGATTTGTATCGAGTCGGATGAAGTTTTCATTTGTTCTCATTAACATGTTTTTTTTTTCGAGCTACAGCTCATTCATTTTAACTAATAATGTTGTAACTAGTTTAGAATATCAAAAGAGTAAGAAAAGATATAATAAACCGAGTAGAAGGATACAGATTAAAAAATTAGAAAAGAACTAACAGTATTCTAATCTGTTGAGCTGAATTTATTTCTGAGGTATTAATCTACAGTTCTCCTATAGATTAAAGACTGATTTGATACTTCAAAATCTTCTTACTTTCTGATATTTTAATTTAAAACTGACCAAAATTGCTATCACAATTTTGACATTTATTTATACTTTTTTAAAAATACTTCTACAGTACTACATTACTAAACTTCAATAACACAAAGTCAATGTTACAGTGTAATAAATAATAAGATTTTTAATTTAATAAGTAATTAATTATTTTATTTTATTTTAAAAATGTGATATTTAACTTAACAGATTAAATGAAAAAAAAAATTGACTATAAGGATTTAAACCTTGTAATAACAATTATAAATTCTGAAGATAGGGAACAATCATCAAAATGTCAAAGAAATGACATAATGTATTCTTTTAAATATTAATGCAGAGGTCATATTGCATTTAATTTATAATTAACTTTCTGCAAATTCGAAGAAAAAATAATTTAAAAATTAAACTTACAAGATGGCCTTCATCAATGCCAATAACATCAAAATCTTTTATTGCATCTTTGACATCATGCAGATTTGGAGCAAGTATAGCTGGTAGCGAGTGCCCATCGTGGCTCTTAACAGATGTAGTAGAACAAATCTGATCAACATTACTGTGCTTTATAATAACACATCGATAACATGCTAAATGATATCTCTGTATTCTTCTAATGAGGTCTGAAGTTTTACCAGAGAACAATGGCCCCAATATAACCTTTAAAAAAAAAGTTTTAAATATAAATAACTTCCTATGCACTTATATTGAATATAAGTTAATATATATTTTTTAAAAAATGCTTATATCTAATATTTTAATTTTTGACAAAAGAAATAGCCTGGAAAGAGTCAAAAATCCCATCCAATTTAATTTATGTATATGAAGGAGATGGTCGAGGGTGCATTCAAAAGTATCTGATCCATTTTTGACCACACCCCCAACCATCTTCATATTCAGAAAAATATGACTAATCATTTATATATAGAATTTTATTTATATTTTAATAAACCAAACATCTTTTTGACATTAAATACAATTTAAAAAACTTACGATAAATAAACCATTTGACCTATGATAGTAACCTTGTCAACT
>NW_027110293.1:371963-375483 GCF_000696795.3 Halyomorpha halys
TTTTTTTCCCTTGGGTGAGAGGGATTGTTTTATTCCACACACCCATATATTAATTAATTATAATCTATGAAATCTCTGTTGTACAGTTGGCCTAATCCCTTTGTTACTGCTATTATTTATTAGGTTAACTAAATACCATAACTGAACATTTTCCAAGACATTAATGTAAACAGGAGTTTCTTTCTCTACTGTGGATCCTCTTTAGCAGGGTTATCCAACTTAAAGCCCCAATGGCCAAAATTAAAAACTTAAACGAGGTTGGAGGTCATATATACTTTTTTTAATTATTATAGTTTACAACTGTATACATATGTATATACATTAACTAAATTTGTTGAAGGTGAAATAGTGACATGATACAAACATGTAGAATATCTACCTATTGATAGAACTCCAGTAACGTTTCTAGAGAAGATCTTGAGGCCATCTTCTTTTCGCCTAGGAGGATTATTAGGTATGGGGAGAAGCCAGATTAGAAACAAGTGAATTTGGGGGTTGAAGTTTATCATGGAAGGAATGGTATCGGGTTCTGGCCAAATCGGCAACATATGGGACATTGAGGTCCTGATGGATGACTTGATTTGTGTCATCCACAATGTGATATGCTCCGGGTTCTACTCTCAGTTGGCTGATACAGCTTACTTTTTTTTAAATTTAACCTATATGTTAAATATGATTCAGGTTTGGGTTGATTAAAACTGCAGAGTGATCGATATATGGGGTTAATGTTTAAGTTCAATGCTCTATTGATGTCAGTTGAGAAGTTGTGGTTCAAGATCTTTTCAAGAATATCGCCTTTATATTTCAATATTCCGTTTTCATATAAACTATTGAACTCATTTCTAGATCCATACTGGTGGGCTATCATATTGACTAGTGAGACCCAGTTGTATTCTACGTCAGGGTTTTCTGCATCTAGCATCCTTAGTCTGTTGAAACATAGTTTTGGCGATCTCTTTTCTGTTATTAATGACCATTTAAGCCAGTAGTTGATTATTACTTTTGAACTTAAAGGACATCTGGATGTCTCAAGTCGAACTATATAGTTTGAGGTAAGCTAAGTAACGATGTTTCCTCAAGATAATGTAATATTGCATCATTAACGTTTTTAAATTTATTTTAAGACTTCATTGTTTTTGTGATTAGAATTGTAAATTTTTTTTTTATGCACAACTGATTTCAAGCACCACTTAATTGTTTCTCATGGCACTTGAACTGTTGATTTTAAAACAATCATTAATCGATTTCCTTTCGTAATAGTAAGCAAACAAGAAATGAAGGGATTTTTTATTAATTTTGTCTAGTAAAACTTTCAATACATTGGTGTAAGATCAAATACCCGGAAAGGTTTTGTTAAATACATCAATAACATTCTTATCAAACAATTTATTTCTACCTAAATAAGTTCATAACAAGTAAAAGGAAAATTCTTACCTCTAAATGAACCGATTCCATTGAATCAACCATTCTTTCTAATATTAACTTAAATATAATCAGTTATCTAACCATACCATAACAATAAACACGACATAGCCTAACCGGCAACTCATTGGGGAATCGATAAGTCTATCCCGATGTATTATATTTTCTTAATTTTTCAGTTAATACCCCAAGCAATTAAAATTATTATTTTTAATGTACCATGAAAAATGTGTTTCTTTTTTCAATTGCTCCTCACTTTTAAGTAAGGACAGTTATTTTTCTAAAAACAAGGCTTGCACATAGGCCTATAATAAACGATTAATCGTTTATTTTCGTGATTGTTTTTCCTTCTCCATAGGGTTCATTAACCTTCCAAAAAAAAAAGGAATCCACGTTGTTTTGTAGCCTTCCTAATGTTGTATTGTAACTTGCTGATTTCAGTTTTATTTTTTTATTAAAATAGATGTTTTCATTGGAAATTATGCAAATCAGTAAAATTAGGATTAGAGATGGGAAGTTAGATTCTTAACCAATCCAATTCCCGAACGATTCACTCCTAGTTCTTTTTTTATTTTTATTTATAAGAATTTTTTATCGATAAAACAACATATATTCAAACTTTATGATGTTTCAAACAAAAACTTCATTAACAAAAAACAAAAAATCTATTACACACTAATTATTTTTATTTATTTAATGTAATTTACATTTGCAAAAAATAATAAATACAATAAGTAAATTTGTGGAATGTTTCATTTACAATTGAAAATCTTGGAAAGAAACCATTGGTGGTACTTCAAGCATTAATTTAAATTAGAAGGTCCCGCGGCCATCTTCTTTCAGACGCTTCGGAAGATTATCAGAGATTACTAAGGATAAGAGATTAAGGACTAATGGGTTAGGATAGGTAAGGAGTTTGAAATGAAAAGACGCATATCTGTTTTGGGACAAATCTGGAACGAATGGGACGTTAAGGTCTATGTGGATGAGTTTATTTGTAACGTAATAACGAGCATCAAGGATTTTACGCAGGATTTTGGATTGTAAGGATGGGATGCGGGAGGAATTTGATGGTTTGGTAGGGCCCCAGAGCTCAACTCCATATGTCCAAATTGGTCTGATTATCGTAGTCTATACTAATTTTTTGTAGGGAATGGGAAGTTTAGAGCGTTTGTCAAGTAGGTGTTGTAGCAATCGGAATCTACGAGCAGTTTCTTGTCGTTTCAGTCTTGTATGTGGATTCCAAGTAAGTCTCTTGTCAAGATGAAGTCCTAAGTATGAAATCTGTTCAAAAGGCATTAGTGGAGTATTTAGAAAGGATACTGTAGTACAGGAGGGTAGATGTTTACGACGGAAAGTAAAAGTGATTTGGTGGGATTTGTCAGAATTTATTTTGATTCTCCAATTTTGGCACTATTTTACAATGGATGTGATGGGTGTCTGTAGTGTTTGTGATGCATTATTAGAGTCGTCATTGTTTGCAGACAGTATACATGTGTCATCAGCGTATATTGTTAGTACTGTGTTAGGATGGGTTGGGATGTCAGCTGTATAAACCGTATACAGAATGGGACCCAAGATACTACCTTGAGGAAGACCGGTGGACTGAGAAAAGAGAGATGAGACGGGTAGGTTATGATTTACTTTAAAGGTTCTATCAGTGAGGTAGGAGCGGATTAAAAGGAAATATGTAGGTGAAAGGAATTGACGAAGTTTATAAAGCATACCTAGATGCCAGACTCGATCAAAGCTTGTTCAACATCGAGAAAGACTTCGTGCAGTACATTTCGCGCTCCAATGTGGAAGATATGACATCAACACACACTAATTTAAAAAATAGGTTTTTGTTAAAATGTGATAATTAAAAACAAAAATTAAATACTACTGATATTCGACAACTGATCTCTACACTCATTGAGGATCTTCATCAATTGTCCAAAAGTTAAATAAAAGCTTCTAAATAATTATATCTTCCATGGAAAAAAAATCTAATTTTCTTCCTTTAAAGCAATCAGTTACAGATTCATACTTTTTGATTATAATTCAAATTTTTAAAATACTTAACTTCACTGAAAATCTTACAACTACTGACAAATCA
>NW_027110293.1:376918-378980 GCF_000696795.3 Halyomorpha halys
AAAGAAGATGGCCTCGTGACCTTATATTGTAAACTGTTTTAGAATTCTACTACTGGGTAGTTTCTCTACATCCTGTATCATATCATATGTCATTATGATCAAATTTACTGGTTGTATTTTTTTATACAGTTGTAAATATCAACAAATAAATAAAAAAAAAAAAAAAAATAATACTTCAGTATAGTAATAAAAACCAATAAGAATCTTGGATTTGTTAATAGAACCACACTAAATTTCAAATCTTCATATACTCCACTACTGCTTTATATGTCCATGGTCTGTCCAATTTCAGAATATTACCCTGTTATTTGGAATCCATTTCGCAAATCCAATATTGTTGCATTAGAAAGTATACCAATGCAGTTTGTTATTGGTTTTGGGAAACAGGCATCTCTATATGGAAATCAGGCAACTCTATATGAATCTTGACTTGAAATTGGAAGAAGATAGTTGATCCTTTGAAGTAGATTGTAGGAAGATAGTCCGGGTCCATAAAGGTTCCAAAATAGTAGAAAAAAGTATTTATTGTTAACCAACATTTCGCCCCACTTTGCAGGTCTTTGTCAGGGGTGTTTGATATTCAAGTTCCTCCTCATCAAATCTGACAATATCTTACTTTTGCTGTTATTAATTAAACAATTAAGTTAGCATTCTTGTTTCAATCAGACAACCCTGCTAAGTGGGGCAAAATGTTGGATAACAATAAATAGTTTTTTTTACTATTTTCATGTCTTTATTGACCGCTTGCTACTTGGTCTATCTTCCTACAATTAACATGATTGTTTTTTTTTAAAAATAAATTCAAGCCGAAGATAATTGTGACATTATTTTTGTTTATCAACTCCTACATAATATTTTTGATTGTCCTGATATTTTCCAATGTTTTGATATTCAAGATCTTCCTCTTCAAATCAGGCAATATTTTACTTTTGCTATGACTTCTCATAAATGCAATTATTTAAGTGTTCCAGTTTACTAATAATGCATTACTTTTAACTCATGGGCGTACCTAGAGGGGGCAGCTGCCCCCCCCCCAGAAGAGAGAGAAATTATTAATTTAATAAAAATTAAATTTTTTCTCAAGCAAATAATTTGAGTAACTAATAAAGCGCTGCTATAATTATATATGATTTTATTAAAGTTTTGGTTTCACTTGCCTTTTCTGTGCTGAAATGATACAACCTGATTGAATATAGCTTGTCCTCTCCCCCCCAGTTTTGATCCTGGGTATACCCTATATTATTTGTATACCCTACTGTCATCTCATTACTAAATGATGATATACATATATATTTGTTATTGATATATTGATATATATTTGTTCCATATGAGCTTGTTTCAGCTAAAATATAAAATTTGAAATAAATCAATTAACTTTTAATTAAAGTTACTTTTTGCTGTTTTTTGCAATGCAATAAATATATTAAATGATATATTTAATAAGACACTATAACTATTTTATTTGTATCTAGATAATACCTCTATTTAAGTTTTTTATTATATTAATTGTTTCTTACATAAATTAATAATAATATAAAATATTATATGTTATATTTAATTTATACACTTCAAATTGTAATTTATGTCCTGTTGGTATATTTATTTTTTATAATATTAATGTGTTATTTATATATATTTTCTACTTACTTGTATTTGTAATTGGGTTTATCCTGTATAAATAAAATAAATGCAGAGGTTTCAGGTGGCAGATATTGCTCATGCAAGTTCATTGCACAATCTCTAAAAGTTGATAATACTTTCAACAATAAAGCTAATTCTGATAGCATGCCAGCTAATGTCAGTTTACAAGATCAGAATACCGTTTAATTGTGAACACACAGAACTCTAACTTTTTTCAGCTGCTCACATTTTCTGTGCTTTATGTGCTATATTGTAATAAAGTCATCTAAAGATCATTTATTTTTTTATGAACTAACCTTCAGTGACCCATACTACTTCAACTATACAAAATATATATTTATAAATGATAAGAATACTTTTAATATATCATTAGTTGTTAAACAAATAAGAATCATAATTTTTACACATTTAATAATGATTA
>NW_027110293.1:381670-382521 GCF_000696795.3 Halyomorpha halys
TCATTTTTCAGCAGTAGCATCTTCTTCTTTTTTATTACTGATAGCAGTGTTCTTCATTTCTTTTAATTCATTTATACGTTTTCTTAAAATTTAAGCGTTAGTTTTTTCTTATTTATTTTTTAAAAATTATTCCACAGCGGTGGCTATTTTATTGTTGATTTATTTCTATATTTCTATTTATTAAAAATTTCATTTAATTTGCATAGCATTTGTATGATGGATTAGGAGGAGTATGATGGAGAAGGGAGGTATGAGAAAGTGGGATAGAGTAAATAGCATAAATAGAGTCGAGAACGAAAAAAAGAGAATAGAATGAATAGCGAAAATGCAATAAAAATTGATCATGGACTGATTAGTAAGTTGTTAGTTCTAGCAGCCCTATGTATTTGAGCAGCATTGCTAAATAAAGCATTTATCTTTCCACTGAAATTAATTTAGCAACAGGCCTAAAAATATTTTATATATATTTTTTTAATGAACTATCCGAAGGATGGTTTTAATCACTTCAAAAATACAAAACATAATATTCATTTATCCTACTTCCTTTTAGTAAAAACAATGGAAAACTGATTGCAGGAAACAGATTTATTTATATCTTTATAGTGACAGCTGTACAAACATAATTAAATACAATGTGGATAGTAATAAACTGTATTTTTTCAAGGTTGCTCCTCTAAACTAAAAATTATCTTTTAAAAAAATAATCTATAAAATGTTGTTCAGTATCGTTTCCTGAAAATTTTCAATGAACAGGGTAGGTAAAAAAGGAAATAAATTTATTAGTTAATTAGTATATCATATATTAATTTCTTGTTTGAAAGTAGGTAATTAATTTAAAACACAAACTTCAT
>NW_027110293.1:383246-383898 GCF_000696795.3 Halyomorpha halys
AGGTAAAAAAGGAAATAAATTTATTAGTTAATTAGTATATCATATATTAATTTCTTGTTTGAAAGTAGGTAATTAATTTAAAACACAAACTTCATTTGCATTATCAAAGAGAATCAGTATTTTATTATTAGTATCCAAATATAAAATTTTTAATTACAGACTATTATGTTAAAATTGATTAATAAATAACTAATAAAGTACTAAACTATACTTGTATATCATGATGAATTGTTTATCGTTGACGTTAAATTCAATGTGAGGAAAAGATGGTAAGGGTGTGGTCAGTAATAATAAACACAAATAATTAAAATGCAGTTCATGCTTTCATCAGGACTAAAAACAAAAAACGAGATGACTAACATAAGATAGTGGAAAAAAAATATGAAAACAATATAACAATTTAATTAATTGTGAAAATTTAATAATTTAATCTTAATTTCTTGCTATACTGTTTCTTTGTGTTGATATTTTTTGTTTCACTATCTTTTGGTTTTTATTTCAGTAGCTGCTTCACGTCCTGATGAAGGCTTGAAATTTAGGTCGAAACATTTGTACAGATAAATAAGTATCTAAGTTTCATTTAAATAAAAGGAAGATGTTCCCGATACCTTGGTTGTAATAAAAGTGTATTAATAGTGTTTAAAGAGAAATA
>NW_027110293.1:384163-391605 GCF_000696795.3 Halyomorpha halys
GAAACGTTGGACGTGTAAAAGAAATAAAAGTTTTGAGACTATAATTTGGATAGTGTTTTGAATTATTTATTAATTCATTTATTATTTTAAATTTCATGTTTATTATCCATCTTTTATCTTTTATATCTTTATTTACATATTTTATATTCATCTGATCTTATATTTATTACTTTTTAATTACAATTAACTTTGTATATAAGTTTACACACCTTTGTACCTCTATTCAATTTTGTAATTTTATTTTGTTTCCTATATAATATTTATTGTATCTATTTTTTTTTAATTTCAATTTTGTACTTTATCCATGTATTTTTATATAATTTCTCTCCTTTATTGTTTATATTATCATTTGATATTATATTGATATCTGTATATATTTAATATTTCCTAATATTATCTTTACTTTAACATTATTTTATATCTTTTTGCCTTCAAATGGAACTTATATGCTAATTGTCACTTTTCTCACCACTCCTTTACCCTGTTGGTCTCCTCAACCCGCTTTCAGCTCATTTTTGTGTTTGCTTCCATTCAATAAAGTGGGTGTCTTTTTTTTGTTTATTCTTTTCCTTTTTTCTATTATCTATTTTTAATTTGTTATAATTTCTATTTTCATTAATTGTAAAATACCTTTTGGTAATTCTTATTTGTTTATAATTTTTTGCCTAACTATGGAATTTTGGGGGTGGGGCGGTAAGAGAAGGATTCCTATTCAATTATTTTTGTTATGATCTCTTGTTGAGTTTAGTAACTCCATCATTACAGATCAATGAATACTCTTTTCAATATCTAATAAAATATCTTTTTCAAAAATTAGCATATGGTTTATTTTCAGTAAATACTAATTCAAAGCAGTTACTTACTTTCCTATACAATGAATTTCAAAGATTTATTTTTGGCTATTTATAAGCAGTCAGACTAAACAAACTTAGGAATTTTTTTGTGCACAAATGGTAAACAATTTCTCTTAGCAAAATTAAAAAGATTTCTTTTATTTTATCAGACTACAATTAACTGAACTTAATTTTATTATCTGATAGTAAAACTTTGTTTATTTAGGTATGGTGTTTTGTGTTTATTTTTCTTTAATGATTTGTATTTCGTAGCTCTTCCTCTTATAATATAATGTATTTTCAAGATTTCTCGATTATTCTAAATATTCAATAGAACTGAATTTATGTTTACTACATAGGGAATTTTTAATTAATTTTATTCAAGGTATTGAATAATGTAATTAAAATAGTAAATATTGGCTTTTCAAAATTTTATTAATTACAATACTACATGTTCTATGATTTTACACCTAACAACTATATTTTATTATAAATTATGTATATATTATGACAACAATGTATTTTAAATGGTATAATATTTGAAATGATCTCTTAGTCCTATAAAAAAGTGAAAAATTAGAGCGATTTATGTATTGGAAGGCACAGGTTGTATTGTACAGAATACCACTATAAATAGACTGTGGGTAGCGGACGGATATGTAATAAATTATATTATTTTTTAACTATTTCCAAAGATTGTGCTCTCTTAATATGTAAAGGCACAAAGATATGAAAATGAAAACAATTTTTTATTATTTTAATTTTTTGTCATTTGAAAAATATCTAGGCCTCTTATATAAATCGCTTTCACATCAAACGATATGTATCTAAGTCATAGAGACAATGGTATACCTGCTACTTTTTTTTTTTTTGGTTAAATATATTTTTAAAATTTTTAAATATATTTTGACTTGATAGAACATCAATTTCACAACCTATTTTACACCTTCCTATTAACAAGACGTATATATATAAGTATATACGAAAGTATATAATAATAAATATTTTAAATAGTAATATAAAATGTATCTACATAAACTTAAGAATCTAATATCTATAAATAAAGAAGTATGTATAAGACATATGACATAGAATTAAGTTCTTAAGTACAATTACATATGGAACTAACTTTATAGTATTTATATATTACTAAATATAAGAGATATTTGGATACAAATGATCCTTAAGACAAATAAATAACTTTATTGAAAAAGGAAACATTGGTATTAACAGCTAAATATTTACTGCACCAAGAGATTCCCTATATATAGATATAAATGTGCTTACAAGATATACTCGTATTTGTCTAGTGCGATGAATGTACAGTTGGTGCAAAATAATGACTTATATAAAATATATCAATACGTACATTTTGTTTGGACCTCAGGAGATCTCAAATATTATTAATAACATTTAACATGAGGATGAAAATTCTATAATCAGAACCATTAAAATATATTGTAAACTGCATACACAGCCTGTTCTGCATAAAAAAATTCGGTTTTAAGAGTCCTTTTGTTGGCTACTTAATCATTATAATTTTGAAACTGATATTTTTCACTTTTAATACATTTTATATTTTAAAAATATATTTTGAATTTTTTTTATTCAAACACATACAATGGTACTGACAAATATTAATAAGATTTTTCAGTGAAGGATTTTGTAGTAACATTGATGTATTAGTTATCAATATCATAGTGTGATTAGATTTGACTCCTTTTCATAACCAATAAACCCATCTTATGATAAGTTTGATTTGAATCGCTAACTTGTAGTAGTCACTGACAATTCTGTTTATATTTATGGGATGAATTTTCAAAAGTGATTAATACCCAGTAGACAGAGTGATGCGCACTTTGTTGAAATCAAAACATATTTTACAAACTCAGCCTTCATAATTTTTTTTTTTAAACTTATGTAACAATCATCAGTTATCAAGTGATATATACTTTATCTACTTACAGTTAGTAAAAAACTATTTTATTAACAATATCTGAAACAAGTGTCTACAGTTATCATATCATATAGCAGCCATTATTTTTCTTTTAGCATAAGAAGATACTTAAGACTCTCGTAACACATAATTTTTTTTTTAATATTATCAGAGGAAGAATTATATAAATATATATACAATTCCAATTTCATTCACAAAATTCAGGATTTTCATATAAAAAAATGATAAAATTAATTAGTTCCAACAAAATTTCATCATCAATCATGTTCTCCAAAACAAGACAAAATTCATTTAAATAAAGTAATATGAAAAGTAAGAAACAAAAAAAAAATGAATATAATTACTAATAATTACAATTCAATTCTGTCTACAATGCATAATAATATTTTTATTGCATATTACGTATATATAATATATACATATAGTGAGACAAAATTATTGTCCTTATTTTAACACAAGTATTAATTTAAGACTAGATATTAGGAAAATCTAAATTAACTATTATATGAGTATGAAAAATCTACAACTTTGCAACATTAAAAAAAATTACGGTTTACAAGGTAATGAGGTTTTGTAAAGAAAAGGTAACAACGAAAGGGAGACTTATTGGAAGAGTCAAATGGTAAGTTAAATCTATAAAATTATACAATTAATCAGTAAAAATACAAAATATATACCATAAAATGATTAGAAAAATGACTAATTTGTGTTAATAACAAAATCATACCAACATTAATCATGAAACACTTGAGCAAAATAATGACATGATTTTTTTCTTGTCAAAAACATTTTGAAAAGTAAAAAGTAAATGTGTCTATGGTTAAATGCAATTCAACCTGTTTCAATAAATCATCTTAAAATTTAACAATTGTAGAAATATAACCTAATAGTTACACTTGTGGCTATTATGTATATACTCAAAGAAATGTATTAGTGAACTGCCCAAACAATTTTGGTTCTTTGTTGTTCTTAAACCTTTAATGACAGTTGAATTTAATAACTCTGTTTTTAAACAGTAAGAGGGATTCACCTCGAAGTCGCCTCAAAAGTTGAACTAACTTTGAAAATATTTTTTAAATGCAAAAATATATACTGTTGCGCTTTAAGAAAGTTTAAGCTGCATCAACTACATTTCAGATTAGATGAAAATTATCCGCTTTTAATGAAGAAGCAGACATTTTGATTTTTTTTTGTTTTTGTTTGGTAAACAATGAAATGAATCATTAATTTTGTTTATTTTCAAAACAAAAACTACAAACAGCTGGCAGTTGATGCAGTTATTACAAGTTTCACATTTAATTCAACTGGACTAGAATAATCATATTTTTGAACATATACTCAAGTTTTTTTTTCTTTTATTTATTGTTGCCAAATTATCATCGTACTCTTAGCTCTCCTTTCTCTCATAAAAACCACAGGATATGGTAATATAGTAACCAGTCAGTCTATCAAGGTTCCAAACAACAGTTGCCATTTTGGTAACATGACTTCATTAATGAATGCATGGATATTGTTTAAGTGCATTCGCATTCAGGCAACTGACTTGTAAAAATATGATATGCATTATATGCAATTTCCTCCATATTATAAACGCTATTAATTATTAAAATGTAAATAAATATAACAACGCAACCATTTTGACGTTTTGTCTTAGAGGTTTTCTTCTTTTTAAACTACATAATTTTTCTAGAAATTAACTTGGAACATGTCTCAGCACAGTGATTTATTGCGTAAAGTTTTCTGTTAATGAGTGGCATCATTACAACCTTTACAATGTACAGTCTATATTTTATCAATATCCAAAGACATTTTCCCTATAATTAACAAATTAATGGGATTTTTTCTCACCAATATCAGAGAAACAATGGAAATTAGTTGTATAAATATCCAATTGCAATAAATTCCCGTCGTATATTGTTGCAACTGGAAACAATATTTTTTTTTTATTTTTTATTATTAATATTTACATTAGCCAATGTAAATTTACATATAATTTTCACATTTATCTTGTTAAATAAGAAAGTTATTATAACAGACCCAATGATACTACATTGCCTGGTAAGTAAATACAGTACATTACCTTAAATACAGGAAATTTAATTATTGGATCAAAATTCACATTTATAAAAGATATTTAAATGTATAAAGTATTCAAGATACATTTCACAACAGCAATTTTAAATAACAGACAACAAGCTGGGTTTAAATAAATAAATAAGTAAACATTAATAAATAAGATACCAAAAGTGATGTTTCAGCAAATAGTTTTCAGGAAGGGTTATAATAAAAAAAAATGTCTAACAAGATTATTCAAATATAGATAATTATGCAAGTTTTTAAAAACAGAAATTCCTAACCTTAAAATATCTTAGTGAAATCTGACTTACAACTAGGACATTAAATGCTTTTCATTCAGTGTTTTCTTATCATGCACACCTAGGTCGTAGGTACCTGTTGTGTTTCATGACAAAACAGGTTATTCCCAAAATATAATCACTTTTGTAAGAAAAAAATAAAAGAAAAGCAGTCAGTATTTTCAGTATTGCCAATATTGCACTGGACTAGCTCTGAAACATGTTCCTTGCCTAAGCCTAGAGGAGGGGTCACTGGAGCCTTGCCTCTTGCAGGGTCGCAGCTTGGGCAGCAGCTGCAGTGTACGGTGATAGTCCAGTGAATGCTCCTGTAGTCGGGATGGTTGCTGCAGCTTGCGGTAATGTAGCATAGGTATATGGAGTCACAAAACTGGCTGCTCCAGCTAAAACAGATCATTACATTAGATAAGATTATCATTTCAATTTCAATTATAATCATGAGACTCTCAATATAATAATAATGATAATTTATTTATTTGTTTATGGTGCAATCCCAGTATATACAAATAGAGTTAGCCTGCAAAGTACATAATTTAACAATCACTGTAATAATAATTAAATAATAATAATCAACAAACTATTTGATTATTATATAAGCTAATAAAAAAACAGAAAACCCAAATGGTGAATTAAAAATCATTTATTTAAGCTAATAACAAACATTAAACCCAAACTGGGATTATCTTCATTAGTCAGAGTGAAAAAAACAGAATAAAAACGTCATTAATTACTTGATAAAATAAAAGAAACAAAAATCATAAATCTTATTGAGAGTATAACTAATAGCAAACAGTAAACACAAACTGGGATTATCTACATTAGTCAGAGTGAAAAAACAGAACAAAAACGACATTTCTTACTTAATGAAATAAAAGAAACAAAAAGCTATTCATCTAATATGAAGATAAGTACCCTGCTCTAAGTATAATGCTTTGGGTTATATATATAAAAAGAAGTTTAAGATCCGATTGTGAGGGTACAGACAAAACTTTATACAACTGGTTTTGGTTAATATAGCTTAGTTTCGGCATGTATCGGATTCTGTTCTCATGATACACTGGTCAGTTTGTCAAGAAATGGAAACAATCCTCCATTGTCGTTCCATCACACAAGCAGGACATAGCTTCTATTGGTCTAAAATATATTTGTGCGGACTGACACTTAGAGGAATTGCATATTTATCGGATAGTCGTAGTTGAGCAATTATTCTCAAGTAAGCTATGGGGCAGCTCATTTTTAGGTAGCTTTGAGGAGCATCTGTTTTAATAAAGACCCTCAATAATATATATTTATAAATAAGTAAACATTAACAAATAAGATACCAAAAGTGACGTTTCAGCGAATAGTTTTTAGAAAGAGTTATGTTAAAAAAAAAAAAAGTCTAACCAGATTATTCAAATATAGATAATTTAGATAAGAGCAATTTTGAAGTATCAGATGGATGAAACATTTGTATTTGTTGTACAGACCGAAATGGATTGTAAAAGGAAACTGTAGGGGGGAAAAAATTGTTTATTATATCTTATTATTGTATCTCTTTTTTTTCTGATTATACCATGTATGTGTAATTTATATATGACCGATTACGGATTGATAAGTATGCTGTGTGAGATAGCAACCTAATGTATTTAGGCAGCATAGATAAATAAAGTATTTCTTTCTCTCTCTATGTGCTATGGAATCCTAGAGTTTTAAAAAAATATTTCCTTGATATATTCAAGTATTCAAATAGGCCAGCAAATTTTGGGTGATTTTTATTATTTCAGAACTAGTTCTTCATCATAAATATAAAACAATTCTGAGCAGTCAGTGGATCCATCGGAGTTTTCAGACTACCACTGAATTTTTTACTTCAAAATATTCACCAAGTTAAAAGAGGTTCAGTTCAACTTACTAAGCTTCTGTTGTGATAGTAAGAAAGGTTAGGCCATTGATGATAACAAAATTGTGTTTACCTATGAATACAATGAATGTCAAAAGTAATAAGAATTTTTGTACGACTATTATTTTTAATCTTTTTTATTTATTTTATGGGGAGTTGTTGCCCATTCGTTGATGCTAAAAAGGCAAAACACAAAATTAACAACAAAAATAATTTTATTTTACACGGTTTTAACATAATAATAAAAAAAAATATATCGGTCTCAAATGAATTTAGAAATCATAATTTCTAATTGTTTACTTGTATAAACTGTTTACATTCCCAGTTATCCTCACCATGATTTTACCTTCCAAACCATTCTTCTTTAATATGTAAGGGTCATTCAAATTAGAAATAAT
>NW_027110293.1:391655-392813 GCF_000696795.3 Halyomorpha halys
GGGAGTTGTTGCCCATTCGTTGATGCTAAAAGGACAAAACACAAAATTAACAACAAAAATATATATTTATAAATGATAAGAATACTTTTAATATATCATTAGTTGTTAAACAAATAAGAATCATAATTTTTACACATTTAATAATGATTATTTCTTCTGATTTTCAAAAGAACACTCATAAATACTCTTATATCAGATAACAGATCAAAGAAAAGTAGCCCATATAGTTTGGATTTTAGGATATTGTTGTTGGAAAATTTCAAACTTTTTTTTCCAAGTTTTCCTGACTTTTCTCTGAATTTATTTGATCATGATCAACTTAAAGCTATTAGTTGTTTCCGAACATATGTGAAAATGGTTCTGTCATGTATTAGATATAAATTCATCATACTGCTATATTGTACACTTGTTTTGTTTACTCTTAGCTTTGTGCTACAAAACAGGTTCCCATTTCGGTACCAGCAGGACCCAATGTTAATCCCACAAATGATCTTTCTTAGACTTCAACACTATTCCTTCTGTACAGAAACATTAATCTACACACTGTGCTTTCTCATTACCATCAAGTATTTTTTTATCCAAAACTTGTTTGACCTTGTCCAATAATATAGAAATCAATAACCAATTTATATTTGTGAAATAGAGTTATATAGAGAAATACCAAAACTGCTTTCATGAAAGTTAATACATTACCAATGATACGGTGAGAGAGATGCGTTGGGATCTTAAAGAACCCTTGTCTATCCCTCACACATGGGGGATAGAGTGAGCTTGGGGATCCTCAGGTTGATAGTTTAAATATCGTATATAAGAGTGTAAATGTGACTAGTGATTATTTTTATTTTAGTTATTATTATAATTTTTTTCTTTACATGTACATAATTAGATTAAGTTCATTTTTTTTCTTCTGTTTATATATATTTCGCAATAGATTTTATTTATTTTTATACAAAAATTGAAGTGCGCTCCAGCACCTCTCATATTTTTAAAAATTCTTGTTGTCTCCAATTCCTTGTTATTGTATTCAGCCATTCCTTAGAATGGAGCACTGCTCCAGTAAAAGGACACAATCCAAAAAATTGTATATAATGTATAATGTATATAATTTTGTATTAATTTTTTTAAATAAAAGGGGTTTTAACACAAAAAAAAATTATT
>NW_027110293.1:393017-394119 GCF_000696795.3 Halyomorpha halys
CCCTCTTCCAACCTCTGACTTTTCGTCCCTTCGACTTATCTTGTATAATTGACATTAGTAAGATTTTATTACTTTAGGCAAAGGTTTAAGTAGAAATCATAATTTCTAATTGTTTACTTGTATAAACTGTTTACATTCCCAGTTATCCTCACCATGATTTTACCTTCCAAACCATTCTTCTTTAATATGTAAGGGTCATTCAAATTAGAAATAATCTTTTACAAGAAAAATGTGAAACTTTAAAAGAAAGAAAATAGACAGATGTGAGTATACCTGTGTCTACTGTACGAGATACAAACAACAAACAAAAGTGAAAATGGTGATAAAAGAAACCTCATGATGGTGAAAACAATGGCTATCGGCCAAAATATTAGGCCTGTATTTACTCATGATATTAAATCCAATTCCATTGATTTAGAAGATTTAATTTTCAAGCTAAAAAGTAATTTTGTTTAAATTTTATTTTTTTCAAAACTCAACGATGAAAATTGGCCCTTTCCTGAGAATAATATATAAAAATAAAATACCATTCACTTATTATAGGAAATGTGAAGAGGTTTGGAAGTATAGGAAATATTTATGGTCAAATAAAAATACTTTTTACCAGCTGGATGCTCACCATCCAGGATTTGATTAGTGCTGCAATCTGTTAACAGACTTTTAAACTACATAGTGCTTCATTTTATCATTTAAAATTATTAATAATTTTAATAAAATCAATATACCGTTTTTTTTAATTTGGAATATCAAATCAGAAAATATGCAGATATTTTAATAAGAATTAAAATACATTGATTTGTAAATAATAAAATATTTAAATCACCCTTTATCCTTCTTCACTTCAAATTTTGAATGAACAGATTACAAAATTCACTTGTAATCTATCAGTACTATCAGTTCTTTGACAGTCTCCCTGCTTCCTTCAATCCAATTTTTCAATCAATCACCCCATGAACATAACCCTCTAATAGTACAAGAACCCAAGAGGGAAAAAAGGCAGTTATCTCACTCCAATTTTTGATTACTTTAATGAAAATTATGTATAATTACGAGTCAAAATTGATGAGTCTGCCAAGTATAGGTAGGGGGAATAAAAAATGGC
>NW_027110293.1:394212-406197 GCF_000696795.3 Halyomorpha halys
GTTTTTAAGATATAGAAGAATGAAAAATTAGTGTTTTTAAGGTTTTGAAACAGCCGCCATTTTTTATTCTCCCTACCTATACTTGGCAGACTCATCAATTTTGACTATTAATTATACATAGTTTTCATTAAAGTAAAAAAAAATGGAGTGAGATAACTGCCTTTTTTTCTTCCCGGCTCTTTTATTATAACTCCTTTCTTCTCTTGCCCTCCTTCCCCTCCCCTACTATTATTCGACTTCTGACCTTTTTTTATTATTTACTAATTATCTTTCATCTATAACTACTAATTGTTTTTAATTGCTCTTCTTTATTTAATCATTACAAGGAGGTCCCTCACCACCAAATATTTCAAGTCGAATTCTCATGAATGGGACATATCAAAGCATCAGATGAGTATTTCACCGTATACCTTCAAGTACCATTGGTAGAAAAAGGTATTATCTAATCTGAATTATGTAACCATATGTAATGCAACTCATTAATTTAATTGTTTTTTTCTGTTTTGTAGGGATCGGGAAAATATATGTATATATATACATATATATCAGTACTGTCAGTATACAATCAATCTGAATGTCAACTTTTTGTTTTATTATGATTCAGAATGAGCGTGTAAGGGTCTCTCAAGAAAATTGTGATGTATTGTGCATGAGTATTTTTATATTTGAATCAGGAACCAAGAAGGTTAAGAAAGAAATTTAATATTTTTTGCTCTTGTTTTCATTGATATTAGCACAGTTTCATTAAAATATTACAAATAAAATTATTGATAAGAAAGTAAATAAATTATATAAATCGACCATAATAAAAATAAGAAAATCACTGCATGTTGGTGAGTCAAACAAACCAAAACCACTATTCAGAATCCACAGGTAGGACCATTGAAGTTGCCTGAGAAAAAGACATAAATCAAGGAACAGAGGTTATTGAAGGAGGGTAATGCCTCTGCTTGCAAGGTAAAATAACTTATAAAAACTGGTTAAGCAACAGGTCTAGGACATCTCAGCCAAATGTAAGTGCCAAGGACTAAGGAAACCTACATACCCGATTTAGTATCGATAAATAATCGAAAATATACTATAAAGTATATAAACATAGCGCGATATAAACATAGCGGTGTTTATTTTAATTCACCAGATTATGGATCATTTATAATTGAATTTTAAAAAGTACTTAAAGGTGCCTCTATGCCAGCTGTTCTCACAAATGTTTAAAATTTCCTTCGTGGAGGACGTTTTAACAATTTTTGGATAGTTATCCGACTCTGTAGATAAAGAAAGGAAAGTGTAGTGAATAAGACTTTTTTTTTTTTTTACAAACAATTATGTATTCAGAAAATGTATAATAATTATACATTAATGATTGTATAATCGTTACATTTAAATAGCAATTTTAATGGGAAAGATGCATGGGCGTAGGCAAAGGGAGGGGGGAGTAAAATAGTGAACTTATTTGATAGATGATTTCTTTCTGTAAACATGCTATAATAAGGAAGGTTATGTTGTTGAGTAGGCATGTCCACGGATCACAAGATCACAACCACATCTTCGAAGGGCAAGATGGATATACGGCGATTCTTCGATAAAAAAAGTAAGATTCAATGAGATTATTTCTAAAAATAATGAAGGAAACTAAAAAAAAAAAAAAAAACTTTTTTACATTTTATTCTTCCAATTATAACTTACAGTTTGCCATTTTAATAATCTCAGAATGTTTGTTGAAAATAAATTAAGGCCACCATCGTAGAGGCGGTGGTTAATATTTTTGCCAACAATCTCACTAGGCTGATGCTCTCATAGCAAACCTCTCCATCAGCTCTTATATTTTTGTATTTATTGTGTGTATAGTATGTATTTATGTACAATAATTAAGTTTATGATCGATTTTCAATAAGTTATTCTGATTATAGCTAATAAAAAATTAAAAAGCAATGATTAAATTTTATGAAATAGCATTAAAATGGTGGGAGTACCACTTGGAATGTGTGTATGTATTTGAGAGAAGTACACCAAATCTGAAAATGGATTTACTATTAGTAGATAAATTTCAACCACATTTTTATCATGAAATTATTTTCAAAATGGGGTGTCAACTAATATTCCATGGAATACGCCAATCGTTTTTGAAAGTACAGGTTATCTCTTCTTAACTATCTGTATATTAACCCGTGTTTATCTGATGCGCCATAGATGAGAAATCTTTCAATCCAAAAATAAACTCCTAAAACTAAGAAGGTTTTCTAGATGTTTCCTGATACGCAAGCCAAATGCTATAAATAGAACAAAGACAAGATATTCAAACGCGCCGAAAGGAATGCTATAAGAGTTCAAAAATAACAGGAGCCTAATGCAATTTGAAATAATTACAAGAGACTATAAGCTGGCGTGAATATAGCTCCATGCCAAATGGCCCTCTTCCAACCTATGACTTTTCCTCCCTTCGACTTATCTTGTATAATTGACATTAGTAAGATTTTATTACTTTAGGCAAAGGTTTAAGTGGCCCATAATTCTTTTGGATGATAAATAAAGTTGTACTATAATCGTAGGGACTACTTTTCATTTTCGATAATACAAGAAAACAAAGAGTGATGGGGATTTCTAGCAAAAGGCTATTGATAAATCTTCCTACATCTACTAGTACAAGAGCCCAAGAGGAGAAAAAAGGCAGTTATCTCATCCCAATTTTTGATTACTTTAATGAAAACTACGTATAATTAATAGTCAAAATTCATGAGTCTGCAAAGTATAGGTAGGGAGAATAAAAAATAGTGGCTGTTTCAAAGCGATAAAAAAAAACTAATTTTTCATTCGGAGCTCTATATCTTAAAAAGTAGGAACAACACAAAAAAACCAAAGAGAACGTCATTTAAAGAAGAGTAAATTTGCTAAAATATAAGCTCTAATAGAGTTATTTACATTAAACAGTTCTAGAGATATAGTTTTTTAAAAAGAAACATTTCATAAAAATGTTATATGGGACGTAAATGCCAAATTTATATTCATATGTGAATATCATAAAAACTACTTCCCCTACGAAGATAAGTGACATAAGCTATTTTATAGTAAATTAAATATTTTTTATTTTGTGTGTTGGCAGACATATGTGCGTCTTATGGATCTAGAAACATATATTTTCAAAAAACCAACTTTTTATACGAACAACCAGAAATTAACATTTTATGAGTTTATTTTGTCAAATATCATAAAAACTACTACTCCTACAAAGATAAAGATTTTAAGTATTTTGGTTTCTGAACTGAAGTTTTTTCTAAATCAAACTTATTATCCGAACAACTATAAATCAATTTATTTTAGCAAATATCATGAAAACTACTATTTCTACGAAGGTAAAGGTCAAAACTTCTTTATAGTCCATTAAACTAGCTTTAATTTGAGTGCTAATAGACATCTGTACGTCACATAGTTCCTGAGATATAGATTTTTCAAAATAAATTAACTAACTACTAATCTTCAGTAGATTTTTAAGAAATTTTGCTTTTTAAAAAGCTATATCTCGAGAACTATTGGACGTAAATAGCTCTTTCAGGGCTAATATTTCAGAAAATTTACTATTCTTCAAATAATGTTCTCTTAGATTTTCTAGTGTTGTTGGTAGTTTTTAAGATATAGAGCTACGAATGAAAAATTAATGTTTTTCTAAAGTTTTGAAACAGTCGCCATTTTTTATTCCCCCTACCTATACTTGGTAGACTCATCAATTTAGACTATTAATTATACATAGTTTACATTAAAGTAATCAAATATTGGGTACTATACTGAGCACAAATGCCACCTATATAGTGAGGTCCTTGGTCTTGCGATCTCTAGGTTACTAACTAATATGTTGGGTTCATACGTTTCTCACTTGCCGCAAATTCAAAACTTATACAATTGCTTGGTAAAGAAAGGAAGTATGAAACCTGTGGATACAGCTTGTTTTGTACTTTTAATTTTTGTATGCTATTAAATTCGATTTATTATATTAAAAAGAAAGAAGATAAATATAGGTGAGATGTAATAATCAGCAAATAAAAATGTAGATGATAATAAATCATATAAATAGTAGTACATAACCTATAAATTCAACTTTCGCTCTAGATATTTTTTCAAATTATGTGTTAATTTAATTTTTCAAATATATAATGTCTCTATAAATTTATATTTGTGCTTTTTTAAAATCAAAAATAAACTGCTATAAATGTTAATTAACAACATTTAAAACAATGTATTTACAACGAATCGATAGGATTTTAAAATATGCAACCATAAACAAGAGTGAATTATTGAATCCGAAGGTTGTGGAAATTCTTTAAATAATTAAAACACGAGAAGCACAAATATTTATCTGTTGGTAAAACTAAAACAGGGCTAACTGAACACAAACGTGTGGATATTATTATCAAGTGCTCTTTGATTTGTATGCCAAAACCGACACTCAACAGGTCGGCCACAAACTCAGGCCAACTCGTACCAGCCAATGTAAATATCAGCAAATTATATGGTAGATGATAAACAATTCAGTAAAATTCAACTTTCGTCAGATACTTATTAATTTAATTATCCAATTCAAATTCTATTATCCATACATATATAATGATTTTATAAATGTATATTGCTTGAATATTAAATTAAAAAAAAAAGAAGCTAAAATTATTGAAAAGATTTGAAACTATTTATTTACACCAAATTGATAAGCTAAGCTCCACCCACAAGGTTATCCATTTACTTATTAATGTGCATTACCAACTCTTCTTACTTAGTACATATCTATAAGAAAAAGAGTTATTTAGAACATTAAATAAATTACTATTGTATTAATTATTGAAAAATAAAATAAATTGACTGAAGTATCTGCGAATCAACAGAGATTCAAACTAGGACAGCTATGGCGTAGCGGAAACATTGGAACTTACGAATGATAATGAAGAACAACATCAGACAGCCTATAAAAACATTAGCTTTCAATAGCTGTATATTACCTGTGGTGTCTTATGGATGCCAAACAGGAGTTGAGGAACAACAACAAGCGCCATGAGAAAAAGATTCAAACATGCCTAAGAGCAATGTAGAGGAGCATGCTATGCATAAGAAGAAGCCAAAAGATCAGTAACCTAACAGAAGGAAATATACCAGGGTCACAGTTGTAATCAGGCACGTCAAGAAGATGAAATGGCAATGGGACAACTAATTAGAAAGAACGACGAAAACTGGACCAATAACCTAACAGAGTGGATCCCCTTGGATATGAAAAGGAACCGAGGCAGACAAAGAAGAGGATGGGTAGAGGGATATAGAAGGTACTAGTAGAGGGAACACTGTGATCACGAAAATCCAAGGATAGAAAAGACTGGAAGATGAAGATAAGCGAACTCTCAGCGAACCAAAGTACGGATAGTCTCCGTTAAAAGCTTTATTACTCCTAAAAAAAAAGGAAGGTCTATATACAATATGTACAGTATGAGAAAGAGAAAGTAGATGTAAATATAAAGTAAATAATGCTATTATAAATTTTTATATATTATATAAATAATGACTATTATTATTATAATTTACCTGCAGCGGTGGTGTAAGGATCGAAGCCATTGGCGAATTGGCTAGTGGCCGGGTAGGTTGCGGCAAGCGCGGCGGCTGCAGCGTTCTGATACTCGTAGAACTGAGACGCAGCTGCGGCTACTGCGGCAGCGTGACTGAGCGGTGCCGGCGGCAACGTTACGAGTCCACTGGGGGCGGCAGCGGCGGCGGCCGTCAAGTAAGGGCTCTGGTAGACATAGCTCGGCGGCATCCTGCAACATTTCTCACTGTATCTTTCTTCAACATCGCTAAGGTTTTTATCGTGCAAAAATATATTATTACTTATTATTATAAAGTATTATTACTTATTTTTAGTATTATATATACACTATTGTACTGCTTTATTTACCATCATATAAGGAAAGAATGCCTACACAAATTAAATAAAATTATATCCTAAATCATTCCATTTTCTATAAATTACTTCCAAATTTCGATGCTCATACTTCAGAAAAGTATAAAAGAAGGACAGTCAATAATTCAGACTTATATAGATATAATCTTAAATAAGCTCAAAAGCTCGGAGGTTTAAGAAAAGTAATGGATCTTAAAAAAATTGCAACAATAAAAATATGCGAGAGTCATTCAAATATTAACGAAACTCTTGTATATGCAACACAATGAATAGTCAAGCAAGACAATGACTCGGGTCTGGGATAAAACAATACAGGAAAACAGGAAACTTTAAATGGGAAATGACCACTGGCACGAAATAGCAAAGATGAGTGAGAAGAAAGTTGCACACATCAAGTACGCAAACCAATTAAATTATTGACGCGGGAGGACATCCGTAGATCCGCTACGTCCCGTCGCCGAGACTGAGTCTTCTCTAGAGAACACAATTGTTAATTCAATGCTACAGGTCTCTAGATCCGAAATCCAATGAAGCGGTGTATCCATCGACACCATAGGTCGCCCAACTCAACTAGGATCCTCTAGAGTGTCACGCTATCATCCATTCACGCGACGTGCCCACACACGAAATTCGCCCCATTCTGACGAACTTGTTGAGGGGAGTATCCTAGTACAGTGGCGCGAGTTCAATATTTTTCCTTCTTCTCCAGATGTCAGTTTTCCCAGCAGAACACAAAATTGTATGCCCAAATTTCTGACCGGTATGTTGAAATCGAGTGGACCAAGGTCTTGTTGAGGGTAATCTTGGTCTTGTTAGAAAGAAATCCACTTCAAAATTGTCTTGTAACCCAAGAATATTAGATAGCCGTCGCTATCCTCCTGCTGATTTCCGGGGATATTTCGTTTTCAGGGTAGGCCTCTATCCCCATATATACAAAGCGATTCACACTTCATTACACTTTCGAAGCTGTAGAATTCAACCTATGCGAGGTTGTCTACCCTGGGAATATTTTGCAGAGATCACTATTAAGATTGTTTCATTGCCAACAAGCTTTCTCTGAACAACGACAAAAATGGATGTTAACAAGACATGGAGAATTTCAAGGGAAGTTAAAAGCTCATGGAAAGAATATCGATCCTGGACAGTCCCCTTCTTTGGAACTGTCCCTAAGACAGTTGGACACGTTATAGCAACTCGCATCGCAATGGAAGGAGCCAAGTTGTAGAGGCAAACTGGGCTTTTCGCCCTCGATTGGAGAGAGTGTGCCTACAAGCTCCTCTGCTAGGTGTTACAAAGAATGAATCACACTTAAAGTACGGTCACATTGATCTACATATTTGGCATATGAAGATTTGACCTTCATTGCCAATACTCTACCCGTCCAATATACATTTTGGAATGCACTAGGCAAAGCTGGACACGAGTGTGGCCCAACCTTAGTTCGTGGGGGCTCCTTCAAGGAAAGAAAGCTACCATATCCGTAGTTCATGTGATCTTGTTTGATTTTTCTCGGCTCGGGGATGAGACATTATTCGGCAACTGAGTCAAGTCAACTTCTTCTTTAGTGAAGACAAGAAAACCTTCGAATTGGGAGGAAAAAAATTGTCAATAATAGGCTTATGCAAAACAATAATGTATTTATGGTTAACTGCTGACTTGTGTTAATCTAATTAAAGAAACAAAATTCTCGTTTATAATTGAACTACTCTCGTACTTTTGTGACTGCATATTTATATACTTTTCTATCCATACTAATGAAATTTTAACATTTAAATAATACTTATGATTAATTTTCTAACTAGATCAAGCTAAAATAAACAATACATAGGTTTTTCAATGATACCTATCATCAAACAATGGAATATATTTTATCGAATAAAACAAATACATAAAAGCGATAAAAAACATATAAATTCATATAAAACCTCGTCCATTTTGCTACATTATTTTGAAGAATATTGAACAATAAGTCATTTTTCTTATCATGTTTAAATAATTATAAATTTATGTTTGATTATTTTATAATTCATATTATATTATGGTCTAATTTAATGAACGACTTCAATGGCAAAAGCAATAATTCTGAAGGTTAGCTATCATAATCTCAAGGTGTAGCCGTAAAAAAGTGAAAAAAAAAAGTTTTCATGACTAAAACAAAATCCATGATAATTTATTCATATCAAGTATAGGAAAAAAAATTTCTTGTGGGTACCATCAGTCAAACTCTTGAACTAGGAAATTTTAAAATATTAATACAAAACATAACTTTATAAAACATTATTTTTTCTTTAAAAACAAAACAAAAAATAAAAATAGCCTAGAATGATTATTCAAATATTTTAAGATGAAATAAAAATTAATTAATCTATAATTTATTGACTGATGCAAATAACTTAACTAAAGAAACATTATAAAACTAAATTATAACTAAATGTATAACCTTTAAAAAAGTGAGAAAATACAAAAAATATTTATGCTTTACTTTTCTAATGTTACAGTGTTTTGAATCTAAGGAAAATATTAGTATTGGATTTTTTATGATAGCTTAGTATAGAAATTTAAAATTTAGAATGGAGTGATACTTTTTTTTTTTAATGACAGAACTTAAAGAGTACTTTAAAATATATTTTTAAATATTATAAAATTGTAATGTATATTGGATAGAAGGCCTTTATAATTTATCGAAGCTTGTACTTTTTAAATTATGGTAAGGAGACAATGAAATATTAATTCAGTGGTTGAAAGAACTCAGATCAAAATATGAGAACATTCAACAAAAAAAAAAAAACAAAATACAAAGCTCAGAATTGCACCTTCATTATTTAAAAGTTGATTATGAATTGTTTGTAAATCTTAAAAAATGAGAGAGGTAATATATGTTTTCTTTTACAGAGATAAACAAATTTTTGTTATACTCTTAATATACTGTATTAAATCATGAGGGAAATGATAATGGCTTTATTAACAGTTTAGGAAGAATTTTATAATAAATAGAAGTATTAAGATAAAAATCAGAAAATATAGTGAAACTAAATTTAATTTAGGTTAGAATAAACTCTTTAACAAAATATATGAAAACTTTCATACAAAGAGAATACCAATCTGTTGAGTTAGTACGTGAAAGCTCCGCTAGAGCTCATCACAATCAACTGGCGAAACAGGACTTAAGCCCAGTTCTACGGTGACTGTTTTCTTTCGTAAAACAATCACGACAGTGAGACAGTATGATAGTACTTGTTCTCACATTAACACTAAATCTAACCTCGCTATATAATGTACAGTTCAACATGGAAGGAATGATAAAAAAAATATGATTAACTAACAAAAATGTCTCCAGAAATTAAACGCGTTATAAATCATTTTTACACTGATCCCCAACATTGGGGAAATTCGAGCCGTTTTTGAAATTTAGATGTTCAAAGAAATTATTCTAATGGATGTATAAGTAAAGGTAGATAGTGGAATTTGATGAAATTTACATGAAAGCATCTAGGCATAAACTTTGAATTTCTAGATTCAAATTTGTTTTTAATTTTTTTAGACACCACTTACATTTCTTATCTTATACATAGCTTCTTACCTAGAAAATATTATATTTCATCTTTCACTATTATCAATCTGCAACAGTCTAATTCCATTATTATCAAACAATTATTTTGTATTATTCAATTTAATATTTTGTATAGTTCCAAATTTGTTTGTACACAATTTATTTTCAATTTTATGTTTCTCTAAATGATGGTTGTTATCCCTTTTGTTCTATAACCCTGAAACCCAGATCGAAACGTCGGCATTAATAAATATTTTTTTGTTTATTTATATTTTTCTATGCTGGCCGCATCCCTCCCCTCCCCCCGACCATCTTCTCCAATCAGTAATCTACGGTCGACTATCTATCTACACCTAATCATAAAAATAGGATTAATGATATTTCGCCATAATCATTTGATTTCCTCCGAAATTAGCCCTATTCGTAATGTAAGTGAGTCAAGGAATACTTAAATGAAAGTAGTGGGTGGAATTTGATGAAATTGACATCAGTTATAAAATAAAACTATCCATATAGTCTCACCCTTTTTATTTTCTGGTAATTCCTGTTAGACTAAATGGATACTTTTATTATAACCAATTAACAAACGTGTCTCAAACATGATAATTATTTACAAAGAAATTAATATCGTTGCTTTGCTAAGTAGTGAAACATAGGACATAAAAAAGCTTTAGGAAAGTCAGTAGAAAGACCTCAGTAAAGAAAGTAACTGCAATGGACAGTACTATCTTTATAATAAGTCCAACTATCTAACAAAAATCTTTTTTTCTTTTGTAGACGTGCCAGTATTGAAGCTAAGTAGCGAAGTGGTACCATCTAGATAAGCTGGCCAGACATTATTTATGGTCAGACATTCTTTAAAAAATGATAAAATATATTTTTTTATACTCCAATGATTTCCTCCAAATTTGGGCCAAACTGAACGAGCCTTATTCCTAATATAGGTGTGTCGAAGAAAAAACGTTTACGCATGCTTAAAGTAATATATAATCCTATCTTTGGAGAAGGTTCAACTCTAAATAAAGTCAAACCTTTTTAACAAAATTAATTTTATAAAATCAATTTTTCCAAATGTAGCTACAGTTCAAGCTAAGCGATCATGGTATACCATCTAGATAAGTAACCGGCACAATCCATTAAAAAAATCATTAAAATTCAATTAACGATACTTTTCCATACTCCAATGATTTCCTCCATATCTTGGCCAAACCGAACGTGCCTTATTCGTAATATAAGTAGGGTGTGGTATTTAATGAACTTGATATCGCAGTTTAGCTCAAACAGTGGCACAACTTTTAGTAAAATCATTTTTTTTTTTCTGATTTTAGATTTCAGATATTCTTAAATAGTGGTACATATGCAAAAAAAAAATTGTTGTTGATATTTTATTAATTATACTGCATACTGGAGTTAATTTTTAACAACTCTAATAGCTGTAGGAAAGTCTGCGGGTTGATCTCAGGGAAGAAAGTAGTTACTTTCTTACAGTTGTATATGGTACTATCTTTGGAATACGTTTAACTCTTAAATAAAATAAATTTAAACTCTTTAATAAAATCAAATGCAAAGCAGTAGATATTGTGCTAAGTAAGAAACCCACGAAATCCTACATCATCAAAACCGGATCAGAGATGATGAATAATTTTTTTCGATTTCGAGAATAAATTTTTTTTATCATCTTCTGCACGAGTATAAAACTTCCTTAACTTCGGTAGTATTAAATTTGATTCAACTCATAAATTTTTAATCTAGATTTGATTTGTTTTATTAAAGCGATAGGAAACAAATCAACACCAACAAAGCTAGATCCAACCTCAGTAATTATAACACAACTCAATTTCCATAAGCAATCAGTAATTATCAGTTAACAATTAATGGTATTAGTTAATTACAAATGGGGTGTAGCTTGAATTCAATTAGCCCTGTTGGATTTTCACACTCTATTCTCTTGGGTCTCCTCTACTGCCGGTCCGTAGCTTCATTGAATCGCAGGAAATAATGGATAGAATTAAATTTTCAAATCTAATTTTATCACAGTATTAAATCCTTCTATATTTAAATATAATTTTAATTATATTTATCTTTTATTGTAAGGTTACTAGTTGTCCAAATTAGTGACTGCGCCAAAGGGTTATACACCTCATCTAATACAAATATAAATTAAAAAGACTTTCTTTACTTGAAACTAATATTCGCCCTAACAACGACAATAAATTTGTTAACGTAGATTAAGAGCAGACATTCGGCTTTCCAACGGTTGTATTAAATTAGAAATTGGATAAAATGGAGAGGAGTTATAAACGATTATATGAACAACAGTAAAAAAATTTATATTTTTTAATTTCTGTGAAAAATGGTATTTATGTGTTTCAGACGACGCTAAGAATAAATATGATTCGATCATTACTAAAAAAAAAAACTTTGACCTAATATACTTGGAGCCTGATTGTTTTTGTTAAATGGAATTAGGAATAAATTTTACTCATTCTTCGGAAAGAAACGAATT
>NW_027110293.1:406873-408931 GCF_000696795.3 Halyomorpha halys
GTGCAAAACACAAACTACGAGTAGGTAACCTAAGACGACAACAAATAAAACCGTGACAAGCTCAGCTGGTCTGTTTCGTGACGTCATTAACATGGTAAAAGAAGGAAATATTTCTCCATTTAGCATAAGTTTTTCCATTTAACATGTTAAACCCCTAATATCTAACAATAACATAATATTCCGTTTTCAAAAAAAAAAAAAAAAATAGTAACTATAATATGAATCCGACGGAGATAATCTAAGAATATTATGTCTTCCTTTTATAAGCCTGACAAGAAAAGATGTGGAAAAGCTAAAAGCGGTCCCAAGAGAGAAAGCAGTGTATTGTTGGACTAAGAGGCAATTCTCGAGAAATAATGATACATATTTCCAGCCGGTGAGATAAGAAAAATAGTACTTGAGAAATATCTGATCTTCCATGCTCCGCCAGCTTCTGCAAATGGAAAAATAACACTGAAAGGGTGCCGTAGACAATGAGACAGAAAAGGGAAAAGAAAAAATCCTACGGGACAACTCTGAGGTGGAATGAGAAGATCCATAAATATCATCCTGATTTCTAAAGGAATTATTTTTTGTAAAGTTGTAATCTAAAGAAGAAAAATAAAAATACATGCCTACAATTACTGCACTACGAAAGTTTTATGCAGGTGTATTTAATCATCTTTTACGTTTTGAGAACGCATAGAAAAATTTAAAAACGGTTTGATAGCCATGAAATTTATTTTACATTTATTTTTTGAAATTTACTTTATTTATAATCATGTTTACTAATTAATATATTTACACACTTAATTAAATAAAATGTATTTCAATATTATTAAAACTGCGATGGGCTAAAAAAAAAAATAATTATATTTAATATTTGACGTCAAAATTATAAATAAACGTTGATATCTAACGAAGCTATTAACGAACGTTTGGCACTGCTATCTATCGAAGCGAGTTTTTTCGTTTGATGTAGAGGAAATGAATATAATTAATCAAAATATAAATAAATTTATAGAATTTACATAGAAGGATTTTTCACTCTGAAAAAAAAAAAAAATTGAAAATTCGGTGAATTAGAGGTTTTGTCGAAATAGTTACACACGCTTTTCTGCTATTTCACAAGTACAGCACAGAGCTTTTAAAAGAAACGTGGAAATTTTCAAAGTTGTGATATTTTTAATATTTGAAAAATTGCTATCACATCCCAGACTATATACCCGCCTTTAATATATAATTTAGGTTTCCTAAAACGTATTGTTTTTGATGTGGGCTGTTTACAAACAGACACACAAACCATTTTACGAGACTGTTTTCGACTCAGGGGACATCCGTCGAAATCTCGAATTCGAAAAACAGGTTATTTATAACATTTATGAAAATCGAAAAAATAAGTTGATAATTCAGCGAATTGGAGTTGTTTTTTTTAAATAGTTACACAGTTACACATTTGTCTGCTGTTTCATAAGAACAACACAGGAGCCTAAAATTTCTCATATTTTTAATATTATAACCTATTATAATACTTGAAATATTTTTTATACTTTTTTAAAATTTAACAGCATTATTAAAGAGACGTTTTGGTCTTCCATACATTGGTCTAACATCAACAATCACCAAAGATATATAATTTTTTTTATATAATATTTTTATCTCCTATAGTCACACGAGACTCTTTCGTTTTTTTTTTTTGAAAACGGAATATTATGTTATTGTTAGATATTAGGAGTTTAACATATTAAAGCGTGTTAAATGGAGAAATATTTCCTTCGTTCACCATGTTAATGACGTCACGAAACAGACCAGCTGAGCTTGTCACCGTTTTATTTGTTGTCGTGTTAGATTACCTACTCGTATGTTGTGTTTTGGACTTTTTAAAAAAGACAATCAGTAGCCAAACTTTTACACTTCTACTTTTCACTTATTTTAGGCATGTTGTAATAAATTACTGTAATCAAAACTTAGAAGTAAACAATAACATGAAGTTTTGGAATGTAAGGTTACTAAACAAGTTGCTCAGAAAATCCGCTAGGAGCTCTTTTAATTTATCATTTAACATGACTTTCAATAGGG
>NW_027110293.1:409558-411462 GCF_000696795.3 Halyomorpha halys
ATAACAACATAAACAAGTAATGTAATATAATCAATCATATAATTTAACAAATCAATATTTGTTTTTTTGTATTTTATACGTTGCTATACCGTTCATCCGGATTGCGCGCATGCGCGATCCCAGCCAATGAGATGCTTCTGTCCTCCACCCCTCGAAGACCAGAAGACCTCCCGTTATCGCTAGCACGCTTCGACTACTAATTTTTTTCGATCAATATCGGTTATTTATTTCCAAATATGCCGTTCAAAATAATACTAAATACAATTTAGTATTATTTGATACATTTTTTGTTTATTAAAATTTACAATTATATTTAAAATACAATATCGGAACGCGTGATAATCTTGAGACGGGACCACCTAATGGTGGTACTTCAAGCATAGCTTTAAATTAGAAGATCCCGTGGCCATCTTATTTTTAGACTCTTTGGAGGATTATCAGGGATTGTTAAGAATTAGAGTTTGAGAACTAATGGTTGGTTATTTAATACTATAAATTTTATTCTACTTTCTAGACTTAGCCGTGATGAAGGTCTGAAAAGTAGGGCGAAACGTCAGTTACTAATAGTTTATCAGCTATTTTTGTACCTTTTTAGACTGCTTACTACACATACTATTTTCCTACAATAAATGCTTTTTAGTGAATAGTCTTGCTGAATGTCTCTTTTGTCTCTTTGTGTTTCCATTCAAGTTTTTTATTTGACTATTTTAGGTTTCCTATATCGTATTGTATTTAACTAGTAGAGAATAACAGAAGAAGAAAAATATTACAATCACTTAATAAAAAAATCCCTAAAAAGAAACAATTAGATCAAGTAATATAATGACTAAAAGCAAATTAAGATAAATTGGTAATATGGGACAATGACAAGGAGAAAAATCACCAATTTAGGTGAGCAAAATTAATGTAGAAATTTGTGATTTAGGAGTGTAGGATCGTTTTATTTTTAATGGGGAAGATGAAAAGTACTGTATGCTTTGCAACGTTTGGAAACAATGAAATGAGTAAACCATTTGTGTTTAAATCAGTGAAATTAATTCCTGCAATTGTATTATAAGCTTATTTCACTATACGATTTTGTTTTCTATGTTGGTCTACCTAAAACATTGATGATGAACGTTATAGAGACAACTTATACTAAATATTTTACCACTAACTACTATAGAACTACCTAATTAAATATGTAGCCTATATTTAAACTACATAAATGATAAATTTAGCTCATCCCAAGAGCTCCTATAGAGTTTTATTCTGAGGTTGTTTCTCTAAGCCTACTAGTTTGAAACGAATACAGAGATATTGTTTATTTTGGCTGATAAAATGAAAACTACAATCGGGTGCCATTTTGAAACGAAATGGAGAAAAATATCAACAAAATCGGTCTAGCATTTACATAGGAAAACGCCGATGGCATTTATTATTCGGATCAATTTCTCTTTCAATACGTTTTTAAATAAAATAAACAACATTTTCACACCACTCCGATAAATTTAAAGGAATTATTGAATTTTATCCATAGAGGTGATTGTCCACACGGTACAACGTACCATCATGACATGTTCAGTTGACGTATATTTATCATAATAACTACAACGTTTGTAAAAAATAAAAAATTATAAATAAACATTTATGTATATAATTAAAACTGGGGGAGAGGATGGTTCAATGGTAAGGGAATTTACGACTCTAAGTACCTAATTCGAATCCGGCAGTGGCAGATATTATTAATTAATTATTTTCTGTTTTACTGGAGCCGTGAGTCAATCCTGTGGGTTCCGGAGCCCTCCAGGATCCACCCAGCCTCGTAAAATGTGTACCATTAATAAGGAATAATCTGGTGGTTGAGTGCGATTCTCACCAAATCATTACCTTTCCCACTTTGTAACGTTTCACCCTTTAGGAGT
>NW_027110293.1:411512-419220 GCF_000696795.3 Halyomorpha halys
AGCCTAAAATTTCTCATATTTTTAATATTATAACCTATAATAATACTTGAAATATTTTTATACTTTTTTAAATTTTGCATTTTTGGTCTTCCATACATTGGCCTACCATCAACAAAGACCAAACGTATTTAAAATGTTTTTATCTCCTATAGTCACACCAGACTCTTTCATCTAATGGACATGGGATTCTCTACTTGTTAAATACAACACGATATTTATATTATATAGGGAACCTAAAATAGTCAAATAAAATGTACACTTGAATAGAAACACAAAGAGCCAATGAGACATTCAGCAAGACTATTCACTAAAAAGCATTTATTGTAGGAAAATGGTCTGTGTAGTAAGCAGTCTAAAAAGGTGCAAAAATAGCTGACCTACGTTTCGACCCATTTTGCAGGCCTTCATCACAGCCTAACGTCTAAGTCTAGAAAGTAGAATAAAATTTATAGTATTAAATAACCAACCAAGCCCATTAGTTCTCAAACTCTAATTCTTAACAATCCCTGATAATCCTCCAAAGAGTCTAAAAAGAAGATGGCCACGGGATCTTATAATTTAAAGCAATGATTGAAGTACCACCATTAGGTGGTCCCGTCTCAAGATTATCACGCGTTCCGATATTGTATTTTAAATATAATTGTAAATTTTAATAAACAAAAAATGTATCAAATAATACTAAATTGTATTTAGTATTATTTTGAACGGCATATTTGGAAATAAATAACCGATATTGATCGAAAAAAATTAGTAGTCGAAGCGTGCAAGCGATAACGGGAGGTCTTCTGGTCTTCGAGGGGTGGAGGACAGAAGCATCTCATTGGCTGGGATCGCGCAAGCGCGCAAACTCCCATGCTCCTATCAAAGTACGTTTGTTTTTTAAGTAAGTGTATTATGTAGCATATTTATATATTTTTATCAAATGTGTCATTTATTATACTTTTAAGTCTGTAAGATAATTACTATTGAATTAATAGTGTTGGTTCAAACAATAATAATAATCATATCATGTAAATATTTAATGTATATGTTTACAATACAATAAAAACCACAACTACTTATTTACCTTACTTATTTCTGTCATTAATCGATGTTATTAATTTGACTGATTAAACAAAATATAATGAATATGGATAAAATTCAATGATCCCTTAAAATTTATAGGAGTGGTATGAACATGTTGTTTATATTACTTAAAAACGTATTGAAAGAGAAATAAATCGATTCGATAATAAATGCCATCTGCGTTTTCCTATGTAAATGTTGGACCGATTTTGTTGATATTTTTCTGCATTTCGTTTCAAAATGGCAGCTAATTGTAGTTTTCATTTTATCAGCCAAAATAAACAATATTTCTGTATTAGTTTCAAACTAGTAGGCTTAGAGAAACAAACTTTTTAAGAGCTCTTGGGTTTAGTTAAATTTTTCATCATCATAGATATGATGATACACGTTAGTGGTAAAATCTTTGGTATAAACTGTACCTATAAAGTTCATCATCAATGTTTTAGGTAGACCCGACATAGAAAACAAAATCGTATAGTGAAATAAGCTTATAATACAATTACAGGAATTGATTTCACTGATTTAAACACAAATGGTTTACTCATTTCATTGTATCCGAAGGTTGCAATGCATACAATATCCCGTACTTTTCATCTTTCCCATTAAAAATAAAATGATCCTACACACCTGAATCGCAAATTTCTACATTAATTTTGCTCACCTAAATTGGTGATTTTCCTCTGTGTGTCAGTTGCATATTACCAATTTATCTTAATTTAGCTTTTAGTCATTATATTACTTAATCTAATTGTTTCTTTTTAGGGATTTTTTTATTAAGTGATAGTAATATTTTTCTTCTACTGTTATTTAAAAAAAGGCTTTATCTACATGTTATATATATATTTAAAGGGATCATTGAATTTTATTTATAGTGATGATTGTCCACACGGTACAACGTACCATCATGTTCAGTTGACGTATATTTATCTGGGATAAAAACGTTTGTAAAAAATAAAAAAGTATAAATAAATATTTATGTATATAATTAAAACTGGGGGAGAGGGTGGCTCAATGGTAATGAAATTTGCTACTCCAAGTACCTATCCGGCTGTGGTAGATATTATTAATTAATTATTTTCTGTTTTACTGGAGCCGTGAGTCAATCCTGTGGGTTCCGGAGCCCTCCAGGATCTTCCCAGCCGCGTAAAATGTGTACCATTAATAAGGAATAATCTGGTGGTTGAGTGCGATTCTCACCAAATCATTACCTTTCCCACTTTGTAACGTTTCACCCTTTAGGAGTTGTTGTGGTACAGATTTTATTTTATTTTTTATAATCCTTTACAATCCAAAATCCTTCGTAAAATCCTCAATGCTCCTTCTTTTGTTACTAATAAAACCATCCATAAAGACCTAATGTTCCTTATGTAACCGATCTAGCCCGAATCCGATATTATTCCTTCCATAATAAACTCCCTAACCACCCAAACCCACTCGTTTCTAACCTTGCTTCCTCTTCCATTCCTGGCAATCCTCCAAGGCGCCTGAAAAGAAGATGGCCTCGTGACCTTATATTAAACTGTTTTTAGAGTTCTACTACTGGGTAGTTTCTCTACATCCTGTATCATATCATATATCATTATGATCAAATTTACTGGTTGTATTTTTTTATACAGTTGTAAATATCAACAAATAAATAAAAAAAATAAAAATTTTTTTTTTTTATAATCAATTGATAGAAATATTATATAAGATAATACAAATCCAGCGTGTGGTTGGAGGAGTAAAGATATGAATCTTAACTCAGGTTCCGGCCATTTTATCACTTTTTTCGTTTTATATTTTATTTTATTTTATCGAAACTCTAATTCTGTATTCGAGAAGCATACTCCATTGTATTCATGATAATGAAATAGCCTTATTTCAAACATAATCGAACCATGAAGAACTATAATAAAAGATATTTTATGTGCAAAGAATGAAAACGTGTTCGAAACCATGGATAATGAGGGAATTTCGTAGAAAACAGACATGTGATTTTTCTTAAATAAAAAATATATCATAAATAAACATGTAAATCAACTTCATTCAACTCTTTAGGAGATTCCAAACATTTCTACAATAGCTCTCTTAAATTCTCTGGAGAAGTTCCAAGGATATGCCCTCAAATATATTTTAAGGCGAATAGTACAATTTACAGGTCACGGGTTAAGAATACGCACAGGTCAGAACAGCAGATACATTCCCATTACTTCACAGTAAAACTATGTTACTTCAGATTAAAACATTACTTCACAGTAAAACTACAAATTTCAACAAACCTTATGAAAAAATACAATTGAATGTTCTCTCTATTAGGAAAATTAAAACATTTCAATAAATTTTTTGCCTACAAATATTTAAGTATAAATTCTATTAAATCTATACTGATTTAGCGATTTAAACTTTTTAAATTATTACATATTTTAGTGTTAAAATAATTTTTCATTATTTTTTTTTTTCAAAAACAATCATGTAAAACGGTTTCATGAAAGTAGAAATTACAAATTTGCCTAGGATCGAAACTTTACTGTTAGCGAAATTATTTGCAACAGACTCAGATTTCTGTAGAGTTTAGAAATGTTGAAACATCTTTGTAACTAACTATATTCTAAATTGCAGTTTATTTACTAAAAATACAATGTGTATTGCTGATGTTCAGTTTCTAACAATTTTTCTAATACTGTTGTTATAAAAGGTTGTACGTTAAACAATAAGAACACGGAGCTTACAGAAGTCCTATTATACAGATGGTCTGCAGTCTTGATTGGCTTCATTATAATTTTTTTCACTGAACCTATTATTTTGTATTGAACATTTATTATTAATACCAGTCTTACAATCAGATTTTTTTTAAATAATTGATTATTGGGGGTATAGTCTCTTGCAAAAGACACCCCTAACTACTTATAATGTTATAAAAAAAATTAAGATAAAATAAATAAATAAAAATAATAATTCTCAAGAACAGAGAAAAAAAAAAGTCAATCATAAAAACAATTAAACGTTTATAGAGCCCTAAACCACTGCTAAGTTAGGTAGGTGTAGGTTGGTTGAGTCAAGTTAATCCTATTTTGTTTTTCTATAGAAATCAAAAGCCAATTAAGGAGAAAGTTTTCAGAAAAACAATTTTATTTTTCGAATTTTTCAAAAATTCTCATTCACTCAACAAACGACTAACCTGGAATCCTCACACAAGACTGAAAAGACAGGAAACTGCTCGTCGATTCCGACTATTACAGCACTTACTGGACAAACGGTCTAAACTTCCAAGACATTACAAAAGACTGATCTACATGACTGTAATAAGGGCTATCTGGACATACGAAGTTGAGCTTTGGGCTCCGCTAAACCTTCGAATTCCTCTCGTATCCAATCTTTCGTAAAACCTCAATGCTCTTTAATTTCTCACAAATAAAATCATTCTAGCCCGAATCAAATATCATTCGTTCCATTATAAACTCCCTAACCACCCAAACCCACTAGTTTCCAACCTTGCTTCCTCTTCCATTCCTGACATTCTTCCGAGGAGCCTAAAAAGAAGATGATCACGTGACCTTCTAATGTAAAAGCGTTATTACAGTGTTAAACAATAGTCTTTAATAGAAAACAATTTTGAAAATATTTATCGATTGACTGAATCATTGGCTAATAATAAAGATGGTCGAGAGAAAGGATCAAATGAAGTTTGTCTTTTAAATTAATATTTGATATACCAAACTAATATACAAAAAGTATTTCCTTGTTCGTACTTTATGAACTGCCATACCTTTCATCAGATTTTTTCGGTACAAAAAAAATTAATTAACACTTTAGACGCGTAACTCAAAAAGTTTTTCATGGTTATTATATGTCAATCGGTTTGTCTCTTTCTGATAACTAAGAAAAAATAATACTGATTATAAACTTTATTTTTTTAATTCACAAAAAATTAAAAAAAACAACAACAAAACGTAATGAGGATATCAGTGAAATTAGTCATCAAAAAATTTTTTTAAAGAAAAAACAAATCATATTTGTTTTTAGCGTCGTATGAAACCCCTAAATACCGTTTTTCAAAGAAATTGAAAAATTTTCGCCTTATTTATGCTCTTCTAAGGCAAAATATTAGTTTCAAATTGAAAAAGTTTCGCCTTTTTTTGTGCTGTTATAAGGCAAAATATTAGTTTCAAATTGATAACTGTTCGCCTTATTTATGCCCTAATAAGGCAAAATATTAGTTTCAAATTGAAAAATGTTTCGCCTTATTTATGCCCTTATAAGGGAAAATATTAGTTTCAAATTGAAAAATTTTCGCCTTATTTATACCCTTATAAGGCAAAATATTAGTTTCAAATAAAGAAACACTTTTCAGACGTTTTATTTTATAGTTTAATTAGCACAAACCAGATCTAATTAAATAATTAGAACCGGTCTGTGCTCTTTGGTAAAGTTTAAACCTCTGCTAAGTTAGGTGTAGGTTGGTTGAGGCATGTAGAAGTTAATACTATTTTTTCAAATTTTTCTAAGACTTTAAAATTATATTTTCCGATTTTTTCGAAAATCCCTATAGGGTTTCTCGAGGTGCTAAAAACGAATATAAACTTTTTTCACTTCTAAAAAAATATTTACCACACTTTGATAGGTCTGTCATTCTGAATTGTTTGAATACAGTACTGATATTGAAGCAAATGAGGGTTATAATATAAAAACTATTCATATTTTATGTAGTACATTTATATGACAATATCATATATAGTATAATTTTTTAAAAGAATAAGAAAAAAGTCATCTAAATCGGAGAGGTATAAACGATCAAAAAGCGACTTTAGCTGTTATCATTATTGTTACTATAGTTACCGTCTTATCACTTCATCTATATATTAATTCATATCAAAGATTCAATTGATGTATATACATCCTCAAACATAGCAAAATGCTTCGCTATTGCCGGGTCTGCTAATAAACTATAAAAAACTTTTATTTATTACCATTAATAAATTATTGCGAAATATAATTTAGAGGTCAAAAGCTATTTTGATGATATGCTTGGAGGAGTTGAAATATCGATCCAATATTAACTTTTGAATGACCGTTCTTCGACCGACCGGTTCTGAAATTGCTACCCCTAGAAGCAGATGCTTTGCTGCAGCTGGGTGGGGGAGGACCGGTCACTGAGGTCGTGCTCACGGTAACCTTATCGTTAACTTAATTTAATACTCCGTTCATAAATTGAATTTTAAGACTAACTTGCTTATAAAGCAATCCTGGTTGTAATTGATTATATTTTATTTAAATGAAATATAACCTACATAGATATGCTTGATGAAATGCATATGATTTGGCACGGACTAAAAGGTGCCCCCTACACTTTTGCCAAACAATGGCAATTTCACGCATAAGCAAGCGTGTGGACGAGTCATCTTCGAGGCTGGTACAAGTTGGCATGAATTTGTGGCCAACCCGTTGAGTATCGGTTTCGGGTACCAATCAAAAGGTGCTTGTAATGCATCCATCGCTTGTGTTCAGTTTATATATATATCTGTATTTTCATTAATTAAGAATTTCCCCAATCTTTAGATTCAATAATCAACTCTTTTTTAAAAGTGATTATTTATTTTAAGAGTGTTGTTTATGTGTAACTTGCGTCAGCAAATAAACAAATGGTGAGACTGTGGTCAAAAAAACACAAATAAACAAAAATCATATTCGTGCCGACGTCTCTATTTGAATATCAGATCTTCATCAGGGAGTTAAGGCTTAACTATTTAGCCCGAACCTCTGCCTTCAGTCCCTGATGAAGACCTGAAATTCAGATCGAAACGTCGGCACGAATATGATTTTTATTTATTTGTGTTTTTTTGATGACCACGCGTTTTAAGTATAGGATTGTTAGCTGTCCAATTTAAAGTCCATATTATATGCTAAATCCAGATGAGCTTCTAGCAGGTTTACTGAGCAACTTGTACATTAACCTTGTATTCTTTATGAGATTATAAAATCTCCAATTGCTTCTTCACATCATCTTTCCTCCATTTGACTGGTTCCTTCTTCCCTTCCTAATTTTTTCCCATTACTTTATTTTTATTTTTATCTATTACTTTATTAGAGATTTAAAAACATCCAAAACAAAAAGAAAACAAACAAAACATGAACTGCGTGAAACTAACCTATCAAAACGACAACAGACAAAATGGTGTAGAGCTGAGCTGGTCTGTTGTGTGACGTCATTCTCCATTTAACATGGTAAAAAAATGAAATATTTCTCCATTTAACGCATTTTTCTGTTCATATGTTCTAAGAAAAACTATTTAAAAAATAAAGTACCAAATGAAATATATTTTTTCCCTTGTCCTACACATAATACCCCTTTGTATTCATATGCTAATGTTCTGATTCAAACGGCATCACAAACCATTAAAAAAAATGTACAAATTCTAGTTAGTGAGGCAGAAGACAAAACAATACGAGGAACCATTGAAAGGACAGGATCGAGCGTGGAACTGACACTAGATGGAGTTAGTATTAATACAACTGTGAGGCGTTGCCTTCCGGCTGCTGCAGGGAACTGCTTTCAAAGGGCTCATCTGCATCGGTACAAAGGGTTCTGAGGGAGCGTGCCCATTTGTAACGCTCCGCCTGGCTTGGGGTGGGTTCGGGGTCGGATCCAGGGTATGGCGATGTG
>NW_027110293.1:419595-419983 GCF_000696795.3 Halyomorpha halys
ATAATCTAGGACGAAAGTTGTATTTACAGATTATGTGGTACTATTTCTATGAAATTATATCACCTTCCAATAACCATGATTGAACATTATATAAAACATAGGGTTATACATTACATAAAACATATGGTTTGTAATACTCTTTATGACACAGCGTGTTCTTAAATTGAAATTTACTTAGTATTATCTTAAAAGGCTATAAAAACCGATTTATAATCAGGTTTAGACTAATCCTTTAATTGACTATAAACTTCTTCTGCTACAAAAAAATAATCTTTATCAATTAAAAATTTATATTAAAGAGTTCATAATCGACAATGCACAAAAGCTATTGGGTCGTGTCATATAATTGTTAATTTAGAATGTAATATATATTTTTTTAAAAATTATT
>NW_027110293.1:421918-427143 GCF_000696795.3 Halyomorpha halys
TAGTGAATGGGAAGTTTAGAGCGTTTGTCAAGTAAGTGTCGTAGCAATCGGAATCTACGAGAATGTAATGTAAATTAGTAAAATCAATTTTTTGAAATCAAAACAATTTTTATTCAAAATATTTCTCTAATTATCTTTTTCCTCAACGTGTTATCAACTTTTAAATTCCAGAAATAAAATATTCAGGGTTTTGTGGAGAAATTAAGTCAGAAAATGCGTTTTTGTCCATAGAACCATATTCCAAAATTTTACTTTTAAAGGACTCAGATAGTATTGTATGTAGTAAACTAATATTTTTGCCAATAAATCGTTTTGTACAATGTTATTTTTCGTACTTAACAAATACAAAATAGAAGGGAGCAATCCTCGAGAATAAATTCAACGATCACTAAAGACTAACACAAGACAAAGAAACCTAATAAATAAAATACTAAAATATCTTAAAAGAACAAGACTATAAGTACATCAAAAATATGCTATGAAAAAGGAAAAATATAAACAAAATGAATAAAGCTGTTCGAAATATCTGTTTGGACCAAATGCGCAGAATAGTGCTCTGTGTTTTGGAATAGAGTTAGAGATCGCCTTGAGCTTATTTTAAACTGTTCTCGTGCTTCCTAGTCTAGCGGGAGGCAACCCTTCGCAATCCACATCATTTCTTCTCTTTGTAGCTTACAGATCTAGTAATTCACGATCAAATGTTTACTTTCACTTACTTATATATGGTATATGTAGTAAGAAGTATAGGGGTCGTGAAAAATTTAGAATTCAAGATTTCAACGAATTAATTCCAATAAATTCCACCAAATCAAATTTACTCTTTGTCGTAAACCCATGACCTTTTGCCTTACAGTATTCTTTAATAATACCCCACTTATTCCTGTCGAACAGATCCGTTACTTAGGACTAAATCTTGACAAAACACTGACATGGAATCCTCATACAAGACTGAAAAGACAGGAAACTGCTCGTCGATTCCGACTATTACAACACTTACTAGACAAACGGTCTAAATTGCCAATCCATTACAAAAGACCGATCTACATGACTATTATAAGGCCTATCTGGGCATTCGGAGTTGAGCTTTGGGGCTCCACTAAACCATCAAATTTCTCCCGAATCCAATCCTCAAGTACAAACTCCTTCGTAAAATCCTTAATGCTCCTTACTTTGTCACAAATCAAGTCTAAACTTCGACCAACCAAATTCACTTGTTTCTAACCTGGCTTCTCTTCTTATTTAATAAACCTTCTAGGCGAAAAGAAGATGGCCTCGAGATCTTTTCCTCTAGAAATGTTATTGAGTTCTATCAATGGGTAGATTCTCTACATGTTTGTATTATGTCAATTGTTTGTATAACAATAAATAAATTATAATAAAAAAAATTTTTTCAACGGAAATATATGATTCAAGTTCAAAAAATATAGTCCCACAAAATTGTCTGTGTGTGTGTTTGTAAGTGAGCAGCCTAGAGTAAAAGTTTTATTTTTCGATACACTCAAAATAATTGTGTAATATAGTTTGGTGATTTTTGTTGAAGTTAATTATCAAATATTAAACTCAAAACTCAACATTCGATTTCATTTTTTCAGTGTTTTTTCATGTTTTACGACCGAACACCTCAATAATGAAAAATATATTTTATACTTTAATTCCTAAATGGAGGAGGCATCGTTAAGGGCAACACTGTCTAGCCAACAAACATGGCGAATTGCGTCAGAGGAGTATAGGCCATTCCGATATTGTGGATTAATCGAACTCTAAAGTGTTCAGCCCTTTTTCAATTAAACATTCACGGCACTTATACGTCGACAAGTTGCGAACAATACAATACAATATGGAGGAGTGGAGGGGTTGATACAACCAGAATTAAAATGTCAATAGGAAAGGGTAAGAGGTCGGGGGAGGTGGGGGGGGGGGGTTCAATAGTTGGTGTATTTCCGATTGTCTTCCGGAAGTGGAGATAGGATAAAAGTAGTCATTCGTCGCTGTCAGGGTAGAGGTCGCTTTGCCTCTGATCGTGAAATAAACGTTTTGGCCCTTTCAGGTCAATGCGATAATCAGTAACATTACACCAAGAGCTTCTCTAATATCCTATCGATTTATCGTCGTATCATTTATTTATGATAATTCAATAACTAAATTTAGAAAAGAATAGTACTTCAACAACTGTTCCAAATCCAAAGAGCTCAAAACTAGGTTTTCATTATCTAACCAAATTAAGCGATTGAAAATTCTTTAATGAAATTTAAATGATGTGCACATGAAAAATAAATATTTCATGAAAAGGAAAAGGTAGTGCTACAAATTTGTCAAGCGTATAAACACCGGTTGAGATATCTCTGACCAAATGGATCTTTAGCAGTTCATTTTTGGTTTAGTATGATACAATTATACAAAGGTGTTTCAGGGTGAAAAAGCCAAACTGAAAATATGAGCTAAGGATCTCAAAAAAATTTCTTCTGAAGGTATGTCCACAAACGCTTTGTTTGCAAGATATTCACACCTAAAGATTTTCGTTATTATGAATTATTTACGTTATATGAAATAAATAAAACCAATTAACTACACTACATTATTAATTAAATGTAAAGAATAAGATTCATATTAAATGTTGTTCAAAGTGGAGGTGTGTCCGCAAATGCTTTGTTTAAGAGATGAATTAGATAGAATACTAATATGGCCTTGTATCCCTAACTGTACAAAACATATTGGGAACATAAGGATTAATAATATTTCGAATTAGCCTTGGGAACAATCAATAACATTTATCAGTATAAGAGGCTTTGGCAGAGTACCCATCATTATACCTTCAATTTATACTTATGGTGAATATTCCGATATGTTTTTTGTGAACAGTTTTCGCAATTTTGATGTTAATGCTGTCCGACTTGAATGTGCCAGGCGATTTCCGATTGAATATTTATAAATCATTGATTGAAGAAGATGGTCGGAGGGGGGGGGGTGCGGTCAGCAAAGTACAACATAAATAAATAAAAATATATTTATTTATGCCGACGTTTCGACCTGAGTTACAGGTCTTCATCAGGGCTATTGAACAACAGAGATAACAACAACATTTAGAGAAACATAAAATTGAAAAGAAATAGTGTACAAACAAATTTGGAATTATACAAAATATTGAATTGAACAATACAAAATAATTGTTTGATATTCATTGAATTAGACCATAGTAGATTGATAACAGTGAAAGATGAAATATAGTATTATGTAGGTAAGAAGATATGTATAATATAAGATACACCTCATTAGTAATATTTATAGGTTATGTAGTGATATTTATAATTTATGTATTCTGGATTTTCTCTTTAAGAAGTCTGGTAAGTCAATTCATAAAAATGTTTTGAGGTTAATAATCTTCCAATATGTATGTAATTTATTCTAAATTAACGCATTGTAGCACAACGTTTCGGGACCACTGTCCCATATTCATGCACTTTAAAACCTCAGAATTAGTCAAAATTTGAATTTCATAAAGGAAATCATGTCATATCTACATTGCTTTACACTGTTCTCACTTGTTTACCATTACTTATTTGTGCATTCTTCACTTCATTAATGTAATGATATTTATTGGTCAAGTAGTGATATTTATAGATTATTTAATGATATTTATAGGTTATGTAGTAATATTTATATAAATTCTTAACATCTACAACCCAATTTGCTGATGAAATCGTAAATCTTTTAGATTAATTTTTATTAATATATTCTTGTTTGAAAGTGGTTTAGTTTATTTAAAAACAATATTTGATCCTTTTTCTCAACTTCATTCTTTTTCAAAACCTTCCAACGTTTCGACCACTTAGGTCATTATAAGAATTTTAAAAGAAAAAATGACAACAAAGTAAAGGTATCCTTGTAAATCTTTTATTTATCCTATCTTTATTTTCTTTCTTTTTATAATGAAAATGTTGATCGAATGTTGATAACCACAAACATTTTAAAAAAAAATAGTGGGCAACAATGCTTCATCATCGAGGTATGTATTTTTAGCTAATTCTTGTTTGGAAACAAATAAAAAGTTGAATAGATGATTCATTAATACTTAAAAAAGTTTAGAGCCGTATTAGCAGTCGCTTTTAGGAAAATCTTAATAGTTCAATTTTTATCGGTTTTTCCTACCAGAACCTTTCTTGATAATAATAAAGAAATCTGCTAGAGAACTCAAAATAAATAAATATGAAAGATGTTTTTTTTTCGCCGCAGTTGGTTGCTATTTAAATAAACTAATGCAGCAAGAAACGGAAGCATGACTGTGTTCTAAAAGAGTAGGCTCCGACCTTTCGCAGCTGCCTCTAGCCTTCATCAGGCGTCGGCTATTTCTGTACACTCCTGCTCCTGCCAACTCCTCACGCTCGCCCACCTCCATCGCTCTTCGCATCTCTTCGGTGAACGACTTGAAAATTTTTTGGCCCCTTCGCTAATGGCATGAAATTATAAATAGTAAAATTTTGAAAGAGTACAGGTTGGATGACGTGGCTACTAAAAAAAAACTCTGCCTTTGCCCAAAATAAATATATGATATTTTCAACATATTCCTCAACTTTGACCATTGGTTACGTTCTTAAACCTCAGCTCAAGTATGGTTGCATATTTGTGTAAACATTTTTTATTGTCAGTCTGATATTAGACTGAACACTTACGCACTCCTCCAATGTGACTCATGTTATTTTGTTGCATTGTCGTTAACATAGCTTCTATATGTCAATCATAAAAAACGCCTCGTTTGAAACGAAACATTCGTAAAATTAAACTAAGATAATCACCGTTAATTGTTATAAGCCTTATGGTAGCACTAGACTGTTTTTTTAACTAGTGGCAGTCGTTTCTGCTATTTGCTCAAACGTTAATGAATTTTTTTTTTTAATTTTATTTTTATACCAGATCGGCCTGGTGGGCCTTACATGGTTAATATAACTTATATTATATATATTATTAACAGTTGATTATGAAGGGGTATAGTCATACAAATGACACCCCTAACTATATAAAATGTTCTTATTAAAAGAAAAAAAAAGCAAATAAATAGATAAGAATAATGCTTCTTAATAAAAGAGGAAAATAAAATTAATAACAAAAAATAATGATATTGGTACACGTAAAACAAACAATTGCCTTCTAATAGAAAAAGAAACAAGTTAATTTGAAAAAGAGAAGAGCGAAGAAAAGAGAAAAATAATAATAATAATAATGAATAAAAA
>NW_027110293.1:428793-430368 GCF_000696795.3 Halyomorpha halys
CCATTCAGTTTTAAATATATAGATAAATTTCTGTAATGTTATCGAGTTATTAATTTAATCGATGGATTAAATAGAATTATTGTGTTTGGTTTTTTCAATTTGTAAATTATATAGTTCATACTGCGATCGGTAACATTATCAAGAGAACAAATGACAACTGAACATATTTAGCTCATCGTTAGTTGTTTTTTATCCAGTATGTTGATACAACTGGCAATCTCTTGTCAATAGAAGGGGTATTCCTGATGTTGTATTATATGTAAAATGTTTTACCATGTTAAATATTATAAGTATAGAATTGTGAGCAGCACTATTCAAAGTCATGTTAAATGATAAATGCATAAGAGCTCCTAGCGGATTTTCTTATCATCTTGTTTAGTAACCTTTACTTTCACAACTTCATGTAATTGTTTATTTTTAAGTTTTCAAAGTAATTTATTACAACATGCTTAAATTGAGTGAACAGAGGAAGTTGTGTAAAAGTTTGGCTACTGAGTGTCTCGTTACTCTTCTGACTTGTGAGGAAGATAATCAAGATGAGCTAATCGACAACTGTCATAATATTATTATCGTTGTCATCCATTGGTTTATTAGTTTTAAAAACGTCCAAAACAATACTAACACAATCAAAACACAAACCACGAGCAAGCAACCTAACACGACAATAAACAAAACGGTGACGAACTCAGATAGTCTGTTGTTTGATGTCATCATCCATTTAACATACTCTCAACCATGTTATATGTTATATCGTTTTAACATGGTTAAAGAAGGAAATATTTCTCCATTTAACACGCTTTAAACATCATGAATATCCTTAGTGTATAATTGTTAAATTATATATAGTCAAAATATTAAAATTTTTGATAGTAGTTATATGTATTTTCCAAGCTGATTTACAACTGAAACCTAATACTAAATATATCCCTATACTAAACTAAACCACCACTGAACTATCTCCATTTAGGGCCCTGTTAAAAATAAACCAACGATAGACGAACTCATAAATCGTCTAAAATACTCCTTAGGAAACAGTTCAATATATAGAATGAATATATATATACTTATGAATTTTTTTTCTTCTATATTAGTCCTTAACAATATAAATATGTACATAAATTTCAAATAATAGAAGCAAAAACTCAAACTAGAAAGAAATATCATAATTAAGTTATTTTTATGTTGTTGACAGTAGACTGATATAATTTTTACTATTAATTCAAGTTAATTGCCTAAGAAAGTCTCATTTATTAATATTTTGATTTATACATACTAGAGATTTTGTTTTCTAGCACAATTTTCAGCTGTATATAATAATCTTAGAATATGTTATTATAATCTAACAAATCGTCACAAAATTAAATTCCAATTTTATTTTATTTTTTTTTATGATAAAATTCACGATGGTTGAGAAATAAAATAAAATAATTGGTAATTATAGTGAAATTGGTAAATGGTAGATTAATGAAAACATTTTAGTTCGTGATATCTATATCACTATCTACATCAATTAATCGCCCAGGATATAGATACGGAGACTTGTAAAGTTAGTATGCATTGTTGCAGTCGATGGTG
>NW_027110293.1:432792-433268 GCF_000696795.3 Halyomorpha halys
TGTACTATTGTATCCTCATATTTGTCAATTCCACCAATTTATGTTGCTAAGTTTAAATGTACATTTATGTACATATAGTTTAAATAATATGGCTGAAAAAAAAAAATTAAACTATATGTATGACAAAATTTCGCAATAGAAATTGATCAAATTAACAAATACAACAGTATATGAGTATGGGGTAAATCCCGAAACGATGTACAAGTACAAAATATCATGTAATGTATTTGGAAGTTTTCTTTATCTCAGCATTTAAAAAAAATAATATAATCAACAAAAAAATCCTGAATATATTAATTAGTTATGTAAATAATTCAAGGTATATTTCATGTTGCACCTGACCTGTATGCATAAGTGCTAATGAAATAATCTAATGCCTATATAATAAACAGAAAATAGTTGATATATATTTATATATCAATTATAGTAATATATTATAAATCGATTTTAATTTATATATAGTTTTTTCAATTTTT
>NW_027110293.1:436278-437313 GCF_000696795.3 Halyomorpha halys
TTCCAAACTATAAAAGTCCCATTAAAAATAATGTGTTTCAGCTGTGTAGATTATATTTAGGTTGAAGAAAGTATTACGCAAGAGAGGTCTATTTTCTAAAACATTAGCTAGGATACATTACATTAAACTATGCAAATGTACACAATAATTACATAGCTGGAATTAGACTAGCTGCTTCTAAATTCCTCAGGTCTGTATAGCTTCCAACCGCATGGCTCAACAAGAGCATTCTAGCTACGCCAACAGAGATTGTCTCGAATTATATATTATTAAAAAAAAAACACTATATAAAACTTTATTAAAGGTTTCAAATATTTAAAAAAATTAAGATTACCAAAATATTTTATATTTTTATTGGAATTAAAAAAATTAAATTAAAAAAAGAAAACATTTTTACTTTACTTCAACCATATTATCAACAAGGCCGTGTTGAAAAAAAAATTTATATTAAAAATAAAAAAATAAACTAACATTTTAAAAACTTACCATTTTAAGTTTTACATGGGACTTAAGGAAAAAATTAATGTTTAGCATATTCAATACATACGGTGATTTTAGTTATTACTTTTTTTTTCTGATAAACTTGAATAAAAATATTATATTATTTATTTATTACAATATTTGATTAATTTATTAGAAATATAATAAATCAACATGTGAAATAGGAAGATTACGAAACTACTATCTATTTTAATTGAGGGAAAAAAATATGTTCTCATATTTTAATTTTCTTTTTAGGTTTGCCAAAAAGCCATGTAAAAAACAAAAAAAATTCTTTTTTGTACTTTAACTAAATAAAAATATATAAACTATCACTAGATCAGTGAATGTCAATAAACAAATGTTTATTATTGGCATATACAAAAAAAAGCTATTATTCACTTCAAAATACATTCAGATTTTTAATTATTATTATTTACTTAATTTCAACTTTAGTAGTTGTTAATTAAATTATTAATTGTATCATAAAAAAAATATTAACTAAAATCACAGTATGTGATTTTAGTTAATATTTTTTTTACTTTCACGTACTAA
>NW_027110293.1:441909-442208 GCF_000696795.3 Halyomorpha halys
TAAATTATATTCTACTAAAATCTCATTTCTGTAATAAATAAAGATATAATTTTTTATAATCTGGGCCTTTTAGAAGGTTTACAGTTTTATTTATTATTATTTTATTTAGTTAATTTAGTTCTTTTTTCTAATAAAGGCACTCAAAATTCCTTCAATATTGGGCAATCTACTATAATATGAAACATATTATGGACCTATATCTTTGAATAAATGTTATATGCAATAAAAGGTTTTTTTTATAAATATGATATTTTTGTTTAATGAAACGGAATTACTATTTTTCCTTCAAACTAAACAAT
>NW_027110293.1:447374-447715 GCF_000696795.3 Halyomorpha halys
TTATACATTTCTGAAAATTTTATGATTTTTATAAGAATTCAATATGAGCAGCTGAAACACAAATCCCTGACTTAATAAATCCAAATTATTCCCCCTATTTTCCCTTTCCCCCTGTTCCCTCCCCCACTGATAGTTTCAGATCCGAGCTATGGCCCTCCCTGCCAACACAACAGACTCAAAATTCCCTCATGTCTGGTAATTTTTCCCTACTTTTTATCATAATCGGGAGTAGCAGCTTCGTCGCATCGCTCCCTTCAGGCCTCTGGAAAAACATGGCGTACGTTAATGTGCCTGCTCGACTCTTTAGTTGTATTTTTAGATATTTAATTTATTTTATTTTA
>NW_027110293.1:448414-460065 GCF_000696795.3 Halyomorpha halys
GAGAGGAATTCGAAGGTTTAGTGGAGCCCCAAAGCTCAACTCCATATGTCCAGATTGCCCTTATTACAGTCATGTAGATCAGTCTTTTGTAATGAAGAAAATATTAATACGAATTAAGATGAATCACCTTGCAAAATATAATTTAGATTTAGTAAGCAGGTCTGTATGTGGAGATTGCGTAAAACTCTATCACATTTATTTTGGCCTCAGCAGAGTTGACCAGAAATTCAATTACACAGTTGCCATTATTTTAGCGGCTGACATGTTTTTTATTTTAATTTCCGCGAACATAAACAAGCTAGGAACACAATAAGCGTGAAATATTATTAAAGCTCTTCTCTATTGTCACCCGTTGCCTAAATTAACGAACATTTGCAGAAACGACGCGTAAGCTTAGACGATGAGGTGAAAGATGAAGCTCAACGTATTTTCAAGGTCATGGCGGGGAACTATATGTGTAAAATTGAAAAACTGCCTTAGCATCTACAAAAATAAATCGACAAAAGATACGATAAAGCCAAAATCAGACAAATGCAAAATTTATAAAATAGTATTTAATTAATTTAGTAATTAATAGTATTTAGAAAATAATATTTTAGAAAATCAACAAATTTAGTTTTTCTAAAAAAGAAAAGATATTTTGATATTAACTTTAGATGATATTATACTTAGTGATAATCATGTAAAATTAATTTAAAAAAAATAAACAATAAAAAATTTGAAAATGGATTTTACTAGTTTTGGAATTTTATCCCTCATTTATTTTCATAATTTGTTATTTCTATTTTTACTTTATTTTTTTACTATTGTGTTTTTGTGTCTATTGATTTTTTTTTCATCTTTCTGGTAATTTCCTATTATTATTGCTTCAACTGTGACTTTCCGGGAAATATGCAATCAATCTTCATGCTGGGTCACATAAATATACTTCAGACCTACAGAATTGGATTGATTGATGGATTGACCTATGTCATCAACACCCCATGAACATTTTCCGCCGTGTCTTGGAGGAAGCGTTGAAGATCTTTCACCTTGCCATCGGATAACCCTCGCACAAAATACTTGATAATTCCTTCTGTGTGTTTTAAAGTCAGAAATATCTTTACAATCTTGACATGAACTACATACACTGAACAAAGATGTGCAAAAATTAGCTAAAGTTGAAACTAATAGCTAAAATTGCCATGGATACGATATTTATTAATGAAAGGTTCATTCATAAATAAAGGTCGTATCCATGACAACTTTAACTTTAGCTAATTTTTTCCCATCTCTTGTACTAATCAACTTTTTCTTTCATTTTCACAAATCATTAAGGTTTCCTAAATGCTGTGAATGATACCTGATTGTCACTGAAAATTAGACAAAAAATATGGGCGAGGCATCAGTTAACTGACAAATGAAACTTAGAACCAAAATGGAGGAGAAGGTGAAATAGTGTTTGGTTGAGGAAGGAGGGATGTAATATCGATCAGGGGGGACTTTTCGTTCTGTCCCCGCGTTGGAGTCTAGGCTTAGTTTGCTAAAAGTGATTCAGACAGAGGGGGGGCAGCGGGGCTCTCCCCCACTTACCTTCCTTTAATTTAGTAAAGGCTTTCTCTCTCTCTGTATCTCTCCCTCACTCCTCTCTTTCTCTCCCTCTATTCCTCCCCCTCTTCTAGACCCTTCTGCGAGGATCCATTTTTTAGGGGTTTTGTCAAGGCAATATTTATGACACGTCGCAGTCATTGTCGATCCTCTAGAAGGAAAGAAAAGCCAAATCAACAGGGGATGCAAAATTCAGGACCAACTTTACGAAAAAAAAAAAAAAAAAGGAAGTTTGGTTAAAAATTCCTTCGAAGAATAAACCTCATAAATAAAATAACGATTTGAAATATTTAAAATCCGAAATCAGTCCTAATCCTATCTTAAGGGTAATGTGACAATTTTTCAAAACCAACTCGCGACCTTTAAATTTTCAAAAGTATTCGAACTATCGTAATCAATTTTCATTCAACTTTTTCCGCAGTTAATAATTTATAATTATACGTTGTTTTTTTTTTCGGCAGAAACAAACCAATACATACTACGGCATAATTTAGAACAGTAGTTCCCAACCGATACACAATGGCAATTGTCTAATCATATTTTTCCTATAAACAAAATGTTAATCTAATTTGGTTATTGTTATCACCGTATTTTGGTTAAACCTTCCAAGAAGGCCTCTGACTTCATACGTCAATGAAACTTACACAAATAAGTTACTCCAATATTTACACTTTTAAGAGAAAATAATGAGGTGTAGATAGTTGATCGTAGATTAATGATTGGAGAAGTTAGTCGGGGGGTGTGGTCAGCAAAGAACAATATAAATAAACAAAACCATATTTGTTTATTTTATGCCGACGTTTTGACCTGGGTTTCAGGTCTTCATCAGGGGTTCTGGCGTAGAAGATAGGCCTGCAACTCTTGTTGCAGGCGTGCGTTGTAGTTTATGTTGTTCTTTGTTGACCGCACCCCCCGACAAACTTTTCCAATCATTAATCTACGGTCAACTTTCTACACCTCATTATTTTATTAATTGTGTTGATATTCGTGTGTCACCTAAAGGTTCTAACAACTAAATGCACAATAAAAGTGAATCGAAATCCACTTTTAAGAGACCTTTCAAACATTTGCCGAAAGAGACAACCCTTTGTCCGAAATGTTCGAAACTTGGTTCAATTTTCGGCTTGGTCATCCACAAATTTCTATAGTTTGGGGACCACAGACTTACCGCAGTGTACAACTAAATACGGGTTTATGTATATATTTTTCAGGTATATATACATACTTATTTTAACGAGAATCCTCATTGATTTGACCTTAATTTTGAAAATAGAATTCTCCAATATACCTTCCGATAGTATTTATCGGAAACCGCTCTTAGAATGCCCCGCAGGAACTTAGCTTCTACAATTAATTATGAGCATTTTTAAACTGTATATAGAATAAAAACATTTTTTTTTATGCTTATATTTATTTATGTAATTATTGATAATAAGTTATTTTTGTCAACATTTATGAAAATTATGATAGTAGGCCCAAAATACAGTATCATAATATAGCAATCTACACTTTTCATTTAACATGGCCACTCTTGAGGAAGTCTTAATTTCTAATATTATAGTCTTGCAATACTTTTCTAAAATCGTTGCATGCTATTATACCCAAGTATAATATAATATAATATAATTAACATATATCTGTAATCTATATCACTCAATGTTAAATATTTTAATTGAAAATTTGATTTATTACTTTTAGACTATTTTATTAACATTATACTTTATATATATTTTTGTTATCTCGTTCGAGGCTGGGAGTTTTATTAATAAAACCGAAAATCAGAAATAATATCTCAATTTTATTATCACAGCCTCGCATTTATTTATAATACTTTGAAGGCTATTGCCCAACTCTAATAAAATACGGTTAATTAACTTATACATGCCATCTATATCACTGAATATTAATTCTTTTAATTAAAAAAAACTTACAGAGATAGATTAAATAGTATAGTGTTATTGTCAATACCAAAAATTATCCAAATAGTCTCAACATTCTTTATTTAAATACATTACATTCCAACGTTTCGGCCGATCGTCATTAAGGGCAGTCTTAATTGGTAGCACTCTAATGACATTTTACATTAGCTGGTCTCGTGGCCATCTTCTTTTCAGGCGCCTAGGAGGATTGTCAGGAATGGAAGAGAATGCAAGATTAGAAACTAGGGGGTTTGAGCGGTTAAAGAGTTTATAATGGAAGGAGTGATATCTGGTTCGGGCTAGATCGGTTACAGAGGGAACATTAAACTTTATGTATGATTTTGTTTGTGACAAAGTAAGGAGCATTGAGGATTTTACAAAGGATTTTGGATTGTAAGGATACGAGAGGAATTCGAAGGTTTAGTGGAGCCCCAAAGCTCAACTCCATATGTCCAGATTGGCCTTATTACAGTCATGTATAATAGTCTTTTGTAAACTATAACATTTAATAATAAATTATATTCTTTGAGATTTTTTAATTTTACTATCATCAACATGTAACAACAATATTTTGATAGTAAATGTTATTGTGACAAATACAGGTTTAAATTGACTTAAGCACAATAGCCTGCAAATTTCGATAAATCAATGAGCAGTGATACTAAAATTGCGACTGTGCTAGGTGATAGACGGATCGGCTGAAACGTTGGGATGTAATATATTTAAATAAAGTAAGTTGAGACTATTTGGATAAGTTTTGGGATTAACCATAACACTATACTATTTAATCTAGCTATATATTTTTAAAAAATTAAATGAACTAATATTCAGTGATATAGATGACATGTATAGGTTAATTAACTTTATTATATTAGACTTGTGTTTATGAATGAAATATTAGAAATGTTTTATAAATAAATGTGAGGCTCTAACACTATAGTTGAGATATTCCTAATAAAGGCCAGGTTGGCCGAAACGTAGGATATGAATAAAATAAATTAATTAAGAGTGTCAAGGCTAAATTGATCTAATTTATTATAATTGTATTATATATATAATTATGTTATAATTATTCTTATTGTAATTGTAATCCGGGTGTCACGTTTAACAGATCCAAGATAAAACAAACCTTAAGAGGCCTGTTGAGTTAGATGCAACTGGTGGCGGTGTTTGCATAGGCTTGCCGTTCCTTCGGCTAATTTCACCACCTCGCGGGGTCTTTAGCTTTTGTTGTTCCAGCGATTGTCATCTCGTCAAAGAAAATTACAAAGAGTACTTTGGAAGTATTAAAAGAGGGCGGGATGGCCTTATACCATTATGGTGTCAGAAGAACTTAATATGTTTTTTCTTCCTTTCTTTTTTTTTTTTCCACATTACAACATATACTTCTAATGATATAGTTGTGCCTGGCCGAGGGGGGGGGGGGAAGTGGTAAATGGTGTGGTTAGAATCGAGTTTTCTAAGCTCAGAAATTCAGTTACAGAAACTTTTAAACTAAGTCGGCAACACGCCTGTCGATTGAACTTGGAGTTGAACTTTGCCGTCCTTTCCGAGCTTAAAGCATTCAACTTCCAACATAATATCGAACTTTTTGACAATTAATTTTAAGTTCTGATACCCACCATATCTCCAAGATGGGGAGTAATGTAGTATAAATCAGCAAATGAAATAAATAGCCTATGTTTTAGACAAGGTGTCCAATGATAAGGTGAGGTCCAATGATAAATATGGAAACACCGATTTCAATTTTTTTTTTTTGCAATACTAGTTAGAAATATATTAGCCACTTGTCCGAGGGTCCTTGCCAAAATGTGCCCTTGATTCAAGACAAAAAAAATAATATGATTTTGAAAATTATTGATATTATTATTACATATACTTAGTGCATATTACATAGAAATCGATTTTTTTTTTCTTGCAGAATAAGATAAAAGATTGGTCATCAGATAAAATGATTATACAATAATAAAAACTAAAAGACGTTTGTAGTAAAAATCAATTTATTATTATTTTTTTGAAAAATCAAATTTCAAAGTAAATACAATTTTTTACATACATCAAAAAATTTTAAACTTGATTTTTAAAGGATTTTTTTTTTGCTGATGTCCTGCGTTCATGAAAACAAAAATTATATCTATTCACAATTTTATCCAAATTTAAAAATTGTATGCCTTTATTAGAAAGAAAAAGTTATTTCAAATAATTAAAAATTTCTCTAACATTGAATGTTATATCTCCGATATTAATTTGTTTATAATGGTCCATATTATACTATTTCGTGCAAGTTGGAATTTTTTGATTTGTTGTTGATAACTGTTTTGAAAAAAAAAATTATGTCTCCATCTTGAATTTTTGAAGAAAACAAAATTTTATTAGTTCCTAACCCAAAAGATATATATTTTTAATTAATTGGGTAACTTTTTGAAAATTAATTAAATTTCTTATAATAAAAAAAAAATATTGAAGTCGGACAATTATTAGCAATGACATAGAGCTTGTCCTGCTGTACTAACCTTATATATTATTTCATAAAGTTTTTTTTTTTTTCGTTATGCCATATCCAGAGTTGGGCAAAAATTAGCTATAGTTGAAACTAAAAGCTAAAATTGTTATGGATAAGATATTTATTAATTAATGATTCATTCATGAATAAGGGTCGTATCCATGACAACTTTAGCTTAATACTTCAGCAAAAACAATGATGGAGCACTTAATATCAAATTTCAATACCTAATGTACTCACAAGTACATAGAACTGAAAGTAAAATAAATAAAACACACGCTTAATGAAATAAAACGAAAGATCTAAAATCTACAACAGCGACATCTACATGTGCACTTTCAAACAGGAGACATGTGCCAAAAATAAATATAGAAAAAATATAAATAGATTTTACGTTCAAATTTACAATATGTGAGAAAAGATTGCGTGAAACAGGGGCTGTGAAATATTTTTTCAAATAATTGTTAGGGTATGTTCAATATTTTTTTGTTCTTTACCACTTTTTTGACCTGTGACCTGGTGGGGGGGGGGAGGACTATCCTATAGGTCCATAGAATATTCTAACCTAAGTGATAAGATCTAGTCTTCATTCCATGAAGCCGTCACAAAATGAAATTCATCTCATCCGGTCCGGAATCGAACTCGCGCCAAAGAATTTTCGTCGCCTCAACGCCATAACCGCTTCTTATGAACAAATCCGATCAGCTCTCTTGAAGCATTAACTACGGTCCATTCACCAAAATATAGTGAATATATTATATATATTGTATATTGTATATGAATATATTATATATATTATATATGATATAAGATTACTAGCTGAAAATAACGCATACACCCAAGAACCACCAAGATAAGTTAACTCATCCTTCGAATAAAATTTGACATTGCAGACTAATTGCCCTTGTCACATATAACTTTTTTTAAAAAATTTATATCTTAGATTTAAAACTTTTTTTTTGTTGTTTTGTACAACAAAACTGTTTTTAAGTTGTAAATGTAAGTGAAGGAAGGAGAGTGTTTTGTAAAAAAGTTTTAAATCTAAGATATAAATTTAAAAAAAAAAAAATTATACGTGGCAAGGGCATTTAGCCTGCAATTTTAAGATTTAAAAAAGAAATGACATCAATATTGAAAGTGGTATTCTTGAGAATGGCCTGAGGGCCGAAACGTTGGAGAAATTTTAAAGAATAAAAGTTGAGAGGAAAAAAAAGGATCAAAATTGTTTTAAATCGATAATAAATTAAACCTCTCTCAAAAAAGAATATATAAAAAATAATTAATCATAAACTACTTTATAGCACATTAAACTAGCTTTAATTTGGGTATTAATAGACATCTATATGTCCAATGAATCCTGAGATATCATCAAAATAAAGTCATTAATTAGTGAGTTTTCAGCAATTTTTTTTATGAAATGGTGCTTTTTATGGCTCACATTTTAGAAAATTTACTCGACACAAAATGATGTTCTATCAGGGTTTTTGGTATTTTAGGTGATTTTAAAGATATGTATTTTTATAACATTGCAACAGCAGATAATTTTTATTTTCTCTAATCTTACTTCTTAGACGCCTCAATTTTGACTATTAATTATACACAGTTTTCAATAAATTAATACAAAATTGGAGCGAAATTACTAACATTTTTCTGTTATAGTATTATGTCTTCTTAGGTAGAGAAAATCATTGAGTCGTTGTTATCTTAAATCTTGAAAATACTCGTTAATAAATATAGCATAATATTCTTTTTGATCTCAAGACAGAAAGACCATAACATCCCCCGCTCTATGAGAAGATAAGCTGTTGAAAGGAGGTGGGTACAATATAGTTGGGAAGGGCCATCAGAACCCGTGACAAGGTAAGCAGTATCCAGCCCATCTGTCACCGGTGAGGTCTATGCACGCCACCTGTAACCGCTCCTTATCTTCTTTCCATTCTCTAGCCCTTCTATATAGTCGTTACTTCACTATAACAGTTACTTTTATGTAATCCATACTTTTCTATATAAATAACAGTTTAATGAAACATATACTATTACGGATCATATTGGTGAGATATTAATATATAAAGTTTATAATCTTTCAAACAGCTAAAATTTACAATGAGAAGAACCTCTCCTACAATGCAAAGTAAGGCATTATAACGTTGTAATAAGGCCTGTGATTTTATACGGAGTGGAGACCACATGCTTACCCAACTTGGAAAAGCTGCTAAAAATAGAAAAAAGGATCTTAAGAAAAATCTATGGGCCCAGGAAAACACAAAAGAAGGTCTAACTAAAAAATCTACAGAAACATCAAAGATCTGGAAACCGAGATGAGACTCAGAAGGCTGATGTTCTATGGGCACATGAAGAGGATGAAGAAGTAAAGATTGAATAAGATCTTTAAAAAACTATTTAACTACAAAACATGGGAGGATACACGAAGCAAATGAGAGAGGGAATTAAAGAGACATAAAATTTCAGATATCGACTGCCTAGATAGATGTACGTATAGGAAAACATTGAAAAATCTCACCAATAGTGGAAGAGGGAAAAAAATGGGTACGAAGTGGTCAGAAGAATGAAAAGAAAGGCAGACGAGGATCATGAAATGTCGATGGGAAGAAAGAAAATCAAAACTCCCAAAGAAACCTAACCATTGATATTCACTTGGTCCTTAGTGGCCGATACGTGATAAAAAAAAATTATAAGTTTGTATGACTATTTTCAACTAACAGCTCCATTTGAAATTTTTTGAGCATTATTGCCAATGAGGTATATTTATTTTTTTGAAGCGCTAAAAAAAAATAAAAAAAAAAGAACTGAGACTGAATAACAATTTGAAAGATAGTTGACCACATGAAGTATATTTTAGGATGATAGTCCGGGTAAAAGAAAATAAACTTATTTATTGTGAACCAACGTTTCGGAGGGCTTCGTCAGGGCTATCTTCATTGAAAAAAGGCCAACTGACGTTGGGAAGCATTAAATAGATTTTCTACTATTTTTGTACTACACCCGGACTATCCTCCTTATATGTATTATTTAAAAAGTTAGTTTGTTATTGCAGGTTATTTTTATTATTTATTAAAATTCATTTTAATATATTCTCTTATAGTTGCTACGCATAGATTTTCCTTTATAACCGAACTGTTAACCTATAAACGAACTGTTACCCTCAATCAAACCACTTCCTACCACCATTTTTTTGTTCCGTTTCCAGCTTCATTCACTATTTGTTACGATTCAGGTTATCATCTTATATAATTTCTTTATTTATTTATCATTATCTGAACGCTCCTATTCCTACTCTTTTCTTCTTTTAATTTCCCCAGATTTGTTACTACTTATATCAATTATTATTTCATTGTTTATAACTTAGTGGTGCATTTTCATTTCAAGTTCTGTTCCAACAACCACTTCTGACTATCCCAAAACCGTACGGAGATTGCGCAGTACAGGTTTTGTGAGCGAAAACCTGAACTACGCTCTGTATAGTCAGAAGTAGTTGTTAGAACAGAACTCTAATCATTCTTTATTGTACTTGCTATTAATAATCTTTCTGTTTATTTATATTCTTTAAGTTTATTTCGCTTCTTTTTTATATAACTTTCAAACATATCCTTATAGTCTTATTTCACAAAGCTTGTGTGTCTTGTTGTAATTTAGCTCTGATTAAGCCCAGCGAAGTGGTAAAAACATTGATGCTATAATTCATTAAATTGTTTTTTTTGTACACTAATTGCCTATGTCTAATATAAACCTCATAATTTCAATACAAAACTATTCTTCGAAAATTGTTTTTCCTTTTCTATTAAGCTCATTCACAAGGTTGATATTGTCAATAAGCTGAAAAGAAAAGGAAGAACGATTTTTGAAGAATAGTTTTGTATTGAACTTATGCGGTTTATATAAGACATGGGCAATTATCCTACAAAAAAGACAATTTAATGAATTATAGCATCAATGATTATGGTTGTCTCCTTGAAAATGACCTGAGGGCCGAAACGTTGGAAGTTTTTTAAAGAGTTGATAGTGAAAGCAGATCATTTGAGTTTATGTTAATAATGATATAAACCACTCTCAATCAATATATCAAATCAGTAATCTAATAAATACATTTTTTTTTTTTGTCATTTTGTATACATTTTTTTATCGTCACCCGGTAATTTTTTCTACAATTCGTCTGATTTTAGGAAAGTCATTCAATTAAAATAAAATATAAAATTTTGAAAACTTTTTTATATTTTAAAATTCATTAAAATAAATTTTTAAAAATATATTTTGTCGAATCATTAACGGCACTAACTATACAACGCCATCACACGTTCTCACAATCGATGAACGAATTAGAGAGGAACAGGGAGTAATATTTTTTATGCATTTGATGAGTGCCCGATACGTCACGGCTATTTCCCGCTAAATTCTCGATTTATTCCGCCTTTTACAAATTCACCATTGCATTTCCTACTCTAATCCTAATTCCCATTCTACACGAAAACGAGTCGAATTATAATTGAGAATCATTAGAATTGTATTAATTTTTTTAATTTTAAAAAGTAATAATTGGAAAAGTATTCATAATTGTGTGTGCAATGCATTTCCGAGCCAAAAAAACCGACTGCACACCGTATGTGCAATGATCTTGATTTGCAATTTTAAGTCAGTATGGAAGAAGCGGTCGTTAGAAAAAAAGGCAGGTTTAAAACAAAAATTATCCTAGAAGTGTGTAGAAATAAAATTTGACGTTTCAATTTTCTGCAATTGTTTCAAGGGTTATCATTCTGTACAACAAAAGTAAGAATAATCCTTCCCGAAAAATTCATGATCTTGTACAGCTTCTTAAAAAATTATGTTTATTTAGGTTTATATTCTTTTATTTTTATTTATTTCATTTTATCCATAATTATATTTTTTCTTCACAACTGAACATAAAATAAGAATATCATTAAATAAATCAAAACGTTGTATCCTTTTTTGTCTCAACACTTTTTATTTTTCACCAGTCCAACGTTTCGGCCATTTTAGCAATCTTCAAGGACATCTTCAATTATAATTTCTTCCTCAAATTAAATTTAGAATTACTTTTGCAGGCTATTCTGCCCAGGTCATTAATTAATTATAAGTTAAAAACCTATTTTTTAAAATTTAAAATCATAAATATTGAATTTTTCTTATATAAAATTATCCACACAAAATCACCACCATATACACAAACCATTTTTTTTTGTTATAAATGGTTTGTGTATAATTGAATATGTCCTTGAGGATGGCTAAAATGGGCGAAACGTTGGACTGTTGAAAAATAAAAAGTGTTGAGACAAATAAGGATACAAGTTTTTGATTTATTTAAAAATTCCTTATTTTATAATATTGAATTCTTCTTAGATAAAATTATCCACACAAATTCACAACCATATACACAAACCATTTATAACAAAAAAAAATGGTTTGTGTATATGGTAGTGATTTTGTGTGGATAATTTTGTATAAAAAGAATTAAATATTTATGATTTTAAATTTTAAAAAATAGGTTTTTAACTTATAATTAATGAATGACCTGGGCAGAATAGCCTGCAAAAGTAATTATAAATTTAATGTGAGGATTAAATTATAATTGAAGATGTCCTTGAAAATGGCCGAAACGTTGGACTGGT
>NW_027110293.1:461087-462640 GCF_000696795.3 Halyomorpha halys
AAGCGCTGTTGGAGGTGGATATGAAAAATACTGCAGTGCAACTTTCCTTATCATTTCCATGTTTATTTGGTTGCTTGTGTTGTGGTGTGAATTCTGTGAATGTGTCTCTTTCCTTATTCAAGTAGTTATTTACTGTCTAAGAAGTTTTTTAATTTGTTATTGTCATACCCGTATTTATCTTGAGTTTTTATCGTTCAAATCCCAAAAATAATCAATAAATTTAAATTATTTGTTTAAATTGAACAAAAATAAATAAAATAATTTATTTTTTGTTGTTATTTCCAAATGTTCACTGTGAAATGGAGTTGAATAGTTTGGTAATTAACTCTTTCGCAAAGCAAAATAATTATGTTTTTAAACAAAAAGAGAAAAACAAATATTATTTTAGTTTTTTTTTTCATCTTCTTCCGATAATTAATATTTATTGAAATAGTTCATTTCGTCGGTAGTAGAAAAAAATCAAACCCACCCCTATGTGATCCAAAAGGTACCTTGCAATTAAGAGTTGTGGCGAGCTCTTGGGGGAAAATAATGAGTTAGCGAATATTATTATTTCCATATAAGAATAAGCAATAGTAATTACTTTCATATTGAGTACTACACGATGAAAGGAAGTTCATGGGATCGCTTGTAGCCGAGTGAGTTGAGGTTTAGATCTTAATAATCTCGGAACTGCAACGGCACCGGTTCAAATCCTGCCAAAGAGACTTCTAATTCTGTGATCATCACACGTAAAGAAAACTTGATTGCCCACCATGGATTAAATAGAAGGTACCTTGTAAATACTCACTCGTAAAAAAGGATGTCTATTTCCAGATAACCAAAGTGAAACCTCCAAGTTAAAGAATTAAAGAAGACTTCGATACCCACTGAAACTGTTAGAGGTGAGTTATTTTTCTAAAACTCTATATTTAAAACTGTCTCATTCTAATTCGAGCTTTTATGAAGAAAGGACTAACAAAGAAGTAACAGAGTATGTTTCGATTGAGCAATAAAACTCGATTATCTTAATGCTAAGAACTCGCCATAGGAAATTGTATCCATTGAAAAGAAAAACGATAGCTCATGAATTGAAACGGAAGAGGTAAATACCGGCATTAAACTAATAGGTTAAATAATCACGTAAGGTGGAAAGTGATTGTGAACAAGTTAGAGGAGAGCGGAAGTGGGTGAAGTATGGGCCAACTGTTGCCCCGCGCCACTGCCATCGCGATATCTGAATAATCGATTCCTGTCTGCTCGAAGCTACCTCTTCCTCTCTGTATTACTAGAAATCACTCGTATGAATGACGGCTATAAGCCTTCGCATACGATTTATTTTTCATTTTGCGAAAATTATGTAAGTTTTGAGGAATTTGTTGATTCATTGTTTATTATTCATCATCAAGGATTATATGATTAATTAAATAAATAAATAAAAGTCTTCGTTAATAACTGCAAAGAAAATAAAATGAAAATAAAATTATAATAATTAACAAGAAAAATCGATTCATGGTTATAGGCATATTTGGAAGTTTTAACTTTGTTGAGATGTTTAAAGAAAACATGGTAAT
>NW_027110293.1:464686-466785 GCF_000696795.3 Halyomorpha halys
TTGTTTACAGAAAGTATACATGTGTCATCAGCGAATATAAATTAAAATTAATAAACAGAAACATTCCTAAAATTGTTTTCTACAAAACAAATAACTGTAATAACCACTATACCTAACACTAAGTTTAGAAGTTATACGGAACAAGAGTTAAATGGAGGAAAGCTATTTGGTTTTTCCATACCCTTGCCTCTTCTTTTAAGCATGGAATGAATCTGTTTATTCCTGTTTGGCATTTTAAATATTTATTATTAATGTAATTATATGTTTAAGAGATTGGAGCAACATTAAGTCAGATTTAGTTAATACATATCATATGTATTGTCGTTAGGTATCATCTCTGAACGGACAAACTACAAGTCAAAGGTAAAAACATCTAACTTTTTTCTTTCGAAAATCTATAATAGTCTAGTAACGTCACCAAAAAGAACTATTATATCAAAAATATTTTTCGCTAATGATAAATAAAAAGCAATATCAAATCATGAAGAAGATGGTCATCGGAAAAGTCTCCAAAGCTATCCTCTTGAACAGCCCCGATGAAGTTCTACAAAGTGGAGCGAAATGTCGGAAAATAAATGGTTAGTAACTATTTTTGTTTCTCTTTTGACCGTACCACCGACCATCTTCTTCATAATTTTTAATTATACAGTCAATTATATATATAAAAAGCAATATCATTCTTTTTTTTAGTCTGTTATAAGGTTTACATACCACAACCTCCTGGTAAACTGCTTTACGAACTATTGGCAAAGTTACACAGAAAAGACTAAACTGAAAATAAAAAGCTTCTTTAGAGATATGAATTCATGCTCTTCCTATCCCGAAGATTTCATTACAACTTGTACTGAAAGTTTATCAAGAGGACATTCCATTTGGAATGATAATGATACAGACCCAACTAATCGTTCTTTGTGAACCAATTTAACATGTATTAGTGGGAGGGGGGCTTCTGGTTCCAACGGCCCTTTGATCTTCTCACAATGACACTAATTAGGTTTGGCCTAAAATTAGAAATTTAACGATTTAAAACGAAGCTATTAACTCTTTGCATGTTAATATGAACCTTAAATCAATGTTTGAAAATTAAGATAAAAGGAAATTGTAAATAATAATATTTATCTACTATATATTTACAAAAATTTAAAATTGGATTCATATAAGTAATCAATTTATAAAATAATCGATTGTTCTGATGTACACTTTACTTTTTCGGCATCTGAAAATTTTTACATTAATTAATATTATTACGATGACATGATGATTTTTGCTTTGTCTCAAATTAAAATTAAACCAGTACCGCTATTGAAAATTTTACCTTATTTTAGATTATTTATGACTTCTAAATAAATAACGTATATTTGGAAATTAGGGGTGTGCGAAGTTGGTCATGGTAAATTGACGCCTCTATCAGCGAATAGTTCATTATTAGTCCAATGATTTGTCCCTTCAGAAGAATGTCGAGTGACAAGTCTATATTTTCATAAGACGTATTAGGGGTATTCATGATCTTTGGTTTAACATGTTAAAGCGTGTTAAATGGAAAAACTCATGTTAAATCGAAAAAAATTGCCTTCTTTTACCGTGGTAAAACGAAATAACATTTAACATGGCTGAGAGTCTGTTACTTGGTCTGTTAAATGGAGAATGACGTCACACAATAGAACAATTGAGATCGCCGCCATTTTTGTTGTTGGACAGCTCAGTTCTTTCGTGTGTTTTTGGTATTCATATCCCTGTTATTAAACCAGAATGGATAATTTTAATGCCACCCCAGGCATATATACCCGACTTAAATATGTAACTTCAGTTTAGTATGACTTGTCGTTTTTAATATCGATTGTTCACACAGAGACCATTTTGTGAGACTAGGTTATTTGAACTCTAAGGGCCCCAAAAATTTGTATTTGTTTCAGAAATTCGAATTCGAAATTTCGCACAATCGCAACACTTCTCCCTTACTATATATTCCATATATATACACACAGACCATTTTGTGAGACTAGGTTATTTGAATTCAGAGATGTATTTCCTTCACTCTAATTAGAAATTTCACACGACTGTAATAAGTCCTCTTACTATATTTTTCACGACTGTGATAA
>NW_027110293.1:467783-468415 GCF_000696795.3 Halyomorpha halys
CTCATTTCTACATTTTTTTCCTTTAATTAACTATCAAATTCATTCATAGTTCATATTTAAATACTTTTTATAATTGTTAACAATCCAAATTGGTTAGTCATTTAAAATAAACAAAATTAAGGGAATTTTTCAACGAGGATATCACCAATTTGAAATTTAACACCATTTAATTGAACATAGGTAAACCGAGTTTGATTAAAATCGTCAGACGTTTTCGATAAATTCGGAAAAAATGCAAAAAATCGATTCTATAAAGTGACTTTCTCGGTAGATCGATTTTATAAAACAAGTTGCCGTCACACCCCAGGCATATATACCCAATTTAAATATGTAACTTCAGTTTAGTATGACTTGTCGTTTTTAAGATCGATTGTTCACACACAGACCATTTTGTGAGACTGGGTTATTTGAATTCAGAGATGTATTTCCTTCACTCTAATTAGAATTAGAAATTTCACGACTGTAATAAGTCCTCTTACTATATTTCTCACGACTGTGATAAGTCCCCTTACTATATTTTGCACGACTGTAATAAGATCCCTTAATATATTTTATACAATTTTAATAAGTTCTCTTAATATATTTTGCACCACTGCAATAAGTTGCCTTAATATATTTTGCACGATTTTAAT
>NW_027110293.1:468465-472517 GCF_000696795.3 Halyomorpha halys
TCCCTTAATATATTTTATACAATTTTAATAAGTTCTCTTAATATATTTTGCACCACTGCAATAAGTTGCCTTAATATATTTTGCACGATTTTAATAAGTTCCCTTACTATATTTTGCATGACTGTAATAAGTCCCCTTACTATATTTTGCACGACTGTAATCAGTCTCCTTACTATATTTTGCACGACTGTAATAAGTCTCCTAACTATATTTTGCACGACTGTAATAAGTCCCCTTAATATAGTTTGCAAGATTTTAATAATTTCCCTTAAAATATTTTAAATATAAGTCAGTTTGTGTTAAAGTATATGATAAAAAGTTTTTCTGTATTCTGTATCTTACAAATAAACTTGCAAGACTACCGTAGAATTTATTTCCTCGAAAAAACTTCACGTTGCTAACGACAACGGGCTGACCGTTACTTTCCTCTGAGGTTAATTGAAAATGTTTCAATTAAATTAGAAGGTATGGAAACAATTTTTTGTCAAACCTCCATGTTTTCATTAAGTTAATTGGTTTATAATATTCATTTAGAATCTGTAAATACGAATACAAAACATTGTTCAAGCTTTCTGTTAATTATTATCTTTACTTTTGTTTTATTATAACTAAAAGATACGGTACGATTTATTAGAGCATTTATTTTTTGTTTGCTTTTTTATTATTATTTTTTTACATATGTTTCTAAATTTCATTTTAAAACTTCCAAAAATTCGTATAAACATTTTTTTTTAATTATCTTTATTTGATAATTGTTTTCTTTTTTCTTTTATTTCATTGGCAGTCAGTCACCTAATAATATTTGATTCCTTTTTTTTTATATATAGTAAAAAAATAGTATCGGCTGTCTATAATATTCATCTAAAGATTGCATTAATATTAATTTTTATTTCTCTTTTTGTTAATTTTTTTTTTTTACATTTCATGCAAAATATTATTTATTGGATGTCTATAACATCCATTTAAAGGTTGTGTTCATATAAATATTTTTTTTTCTTTTATCTTATTTTTCTACTTCATTATTGATACAGAATATCTACTAACGTACTATTATTTCATAATATATATTTTAAGATTTCTAATTTTATTCCTAGGTGCTAAAATCCATTTTCATTTCAGTTACTCTAAAGTATCAAAATAAATAAACAATTATTATTAATTAACGTTTATTAATTATTATTAATAAAAAAAAAACTGAATTATCATCCCTTAAAATTGTCAAACATGAGTTCCAGGTACTTATTTTTTATTATTATTGTCTTATTGCCAAAAGTAATCGGTTTGTTTTTTTTAACTAACCGGATAAAAAGATAATTAATTTTCTATATCAAACATGCAGTTCCATTAAAAAAAAGACTGGAAAATTATTTAAAATAAACTATTAAAACAGAAACAGTTTCAAGATAGTCTTTAGTCATAACCTTGCTATTATGAGACCACCATATTGTTTAAACTTTAAATAAAGGGCATTTTATGAATGAAAAACGTATTAATTTTTTTTTAAAGTATTATACCTTAAACATCTCTAATATAATTTCCTAGTTATTTTATTTTTTTAAACTGAAGTAAATAGTTATTTTTAAAAAAAAAAATGGATAAAAAGAAGATTGATTTTCAATATAAAAGAAGCAGTTTAAAAAAACTAAAAAACAGATAATTATCTTTAATCAGAGTTGGGTAACTATTAAACTAATGGCTAATATTGCCATGGATACGACATTTATTAATCAATGGTTCATTCATGAATAAGGGTCGTATCCATGGCAATTTTAGCTATAGCTAATTTTTGCCCATTTCTGTCTTCAATAAACCTTTTAACCAGAAACAGTTGTATAAACAACGCTCAGTTGTTTAAACAACACTCAGTTGTTTTCGAACAGTTTCAAAGTAGTTAGTTATTTTATTCATAACCTCTACAATTATTACACCACAGCGACAAAGAGGTATAAAAATGAAGTAATTATATACTATGAATAAAAATTCTTAAGGGAGGGAGGAGTTTTCTTCTTTAATATAAAAGTGTAAGCTGACAACGGGAAAGGAATTTTCCGCTCCCCACCATGTTTCTCCCGACCATGTTATTAGCCCGAAATGACAGCCATTTTACTAAAGAATCCCTTCCAAGTCAAGCTTATTTCAATTCATGCCCTTTTGCACTGAGAGTAGGGATATTAAGAAGTAATACTCAACCGCTAGGGAAAAAAAGTGTATTCACTTTATTTAAAATTATGATATACTCGATTTATCCGTTCCTGTTATACTTAGCATTACACAACTCTCACTTAAAAACTTACATACATCTCTAAATATTGGGTAGATTGGTGAGCTCGTTTCGAAATTATAAATTTATTAATTTTTTTTTTTATATGTATTGAAATTCACAACTGTACATAATTATACATTTAGTAAATTTGATGTAAGTTATTATGGAGTGATACAGGCGTGTAGAGAAACTACTGGTAACGCTCCTATGAAGTTTTTACATTACCAGGTCTTGTTGCCATCTTCTTTTCAGGAATGAAAGAGGAAGCAGGGTTAGAAACGAGTGGGTTTGGATGTTTAGGGAGTTTATAATGGAAGGAATGATACCTGGTTCGGGATAGATCAGTTACATATGGAACATCAAGGTCTTTATATATGATTTTATTTGTGACGAAGTAAAGAGCTTTGAAGATTTTTGATTGTAAGGATTGGATAAGAGAGAAATTCGAAGATTTAGTAGAGCTGCAAAGCTCAACTCCGTATGTCCAGATTGGCCTTATTACAGTCATGTAGATCAGTCTATTGTAATGTAGAGGAAGTTTAGACCGTTTTTCTAGTAAGTGCTGTAATAGTCGAAATCGACGAGCAGTTTCCTGTCTTTTTAGTCTTGTGTGAGGATTCCAAGTTAATCGTTTGTCCAGATATAGTCCAAGGTAGCGGATCTAAGAGTAAAGGTGATTTGATGGTATTCGTTTGGGTTTATTTTAATCTTCAAATTACGATACTATTCTTCAAGGGCTGTGATATGAGATATTGATAGATTAGCAAAACCTTAGTCATATTATTCTTTCTTGTTACATTTTCCGGGCCCCAAAACAAAACGCGAAAGTGAAATATTGAAATCAAATCATCATCCATAAGTTGCAGCTTATAATAACTTGCAGTTGCAGTTGATAAAAAAAATTAAATTAGCAAAAATCTATCTTGAAAAGAGCCAAGAAAAAGTTCGAGAAATTTTCTTATTTTCTTCATGAACTTATATCTGGAAAACGTATATAAGTGATTTAAAAAATAAAAAATAATTTTGAACATATATATTACTTATTCACCCATACCTGCACTGGAATGCACCTAATACTGAAACACAGTCTATAAACATAGTATGAATTTCACACCCATTCTTACCCCTTAGACTAGGCCTAAGTCGATCACGACACGCTTATCAGATAAAAAGTATTTTATATACAGAAAATATTGCCACCCTTGTCCTAGACTGATAATGCATCAGTTGCATTCTTAAAAAAAAATATGAAATATAATTTTTTTCATTTATCTCCGAAGTACAACAAAATTAATTTAGTTTTCCATAACGCAAAATTAATATTTTTTTTTGACATAACAAAGGGAGTGTGTAGCTCATTGGTAAGGCACTGCTTACCCCAAGGACTTAGCTTCAAGTCTGACTGTGGCAGATAATTATTCGCTGTTTTAATGTAGCCGTGAGTCAGCCCTGTGAGTTCGGGAGCACTAACCTCATAAAGTGGGTACCTTATGACCCTTTTACATTATAGCTCTAAATTCGGAATCTCATTCAAAAATTCGACATGCGTCCTTAACTCAAAATTTGTTTTTTTTTTCGACAATTATTTTTTGCACTGATTCTCTATTGACTAATAACTCCAAAACATGGCGCCTGAACTTTCCTTTGACGTTGAAGTTTACACCACTTACGGCAGTATAATCAGGTTATGTTGGTATACAATTTCCTCTCTTCCATTAGAAAACCCCTGTTTCAATAATGTCGGACTGGTCATCTTTGTTACTATCAATCAACGTTTAGGTTTACGGGA
>NW_027110293.1:473697-477663 GCF_000696795.3 Halyomorpha halys
GATGCGGCAAAAGGGTTAGTTGGGTAAATATTTGGTGGTCGAGCGTCGATCCTTGCACAACCGTTGTTCTAGTAACAGCACTCCCTAAAATAATGCACTCCACTCATGAGTTGTAGCTGAACAGATTTAATTTATTTTTTTTTTCAAAACAGCCTAACAACACAATCAATTACGATTACTTCTGATTCCTACTGCTATTGAACACAAAGGCACCTCCATACCCTATTAAAGAGTTAACGATGCATAAATGCATTAAAAAGAAATATTTATTCTGAAATGAAATCCTAAGATGTACACGAGAAGAGTCATCTGCAACAATCTACTGCATTATTTATAGTAGCGAAGACACGGAGGCGCGAAACTGCCTCACAGCTAAATTTACAATGCAGATTTCTGAGGGGGCTGAGGCTGTTTGTTGAAAAGTGCAATTTAATCCACTCAGCCGATGAGTCTAATAGCAGGGCCATCATTGGTTACTCCGGTGAGATTGCTTTGCTCTCATTGGCTGCACAAACAGGAACAACCCTAATAGTACAAGAGCCCAAGAGGAGAAAAAAGGCAGTTTCTCATCCCAATTGTTTATTACTTTAATGAAAACTATGAAAAATTACTAGTCAACATTGATGAGTCTGCCAAGTATAGGTAGGGGGAATAAAAAATGGCGGCTGTTTCAAAATGATAAAAAAAAAAAAAAAAATTCATTCGGAGCTCTATATCTTAAAAACTACCAACTACACAAGAAAACCTAAGAGAACGTCATTTAAAGAAGAGTAAATTTTCTTAAATATGAGCCCTAATACAGTTATTTACGTTAAATAGTTTTCGAGATATAGCTTTTTGAAAATCAACATTTCATAAAAATGTTGTATAGGACGTATTGAAAGATCAGTAGTTAGTGAATTCATTTTGAAAAATTTATATCTCAAAAACCATTTGACGTACAGATGTCTATTAGCACTCAAATTAAAGCTAGTTTAATGAGCTATAAATTTAATTAATATATAAATTAGAGCTAAAAATTTCATGAGCTATAAAAAGCTATATAAGATTTTTAAAAATTCATTATTTAAGCCTTTTCAGACTATTTCAATGAGGGTAAGACCTAGCTGGTTTTAAAAAACAAATTAATTTTACATTTACATGCCGAGTTTAATCAAAATCGTTTTCGAGAAAATCGATTCTATAAAGTGGAACTTCCGGTAAGTCGATTTTAGCGAAAATGTTGCAGCCTCATTTCAGAAATATTCATGCCTTAAATACTTCACTTCATTTTCAAACATCTTTTTGTTTTTGAGTTCATTTGATCATTTTGCGAGACTTGGTCATTTGGACTCGGGTAACTGAAAACGTGTATTTAAAAAATTTTATTCGAACCTACTAATTTTCCCTTAATATTTATTCCATATATGTAAGTTTATTTGGACTGGATATTTTCTCATATGGATTAGTTGGTTTATCTTTTTTTATGATATTGGCTAGATACAGGATTCTTTATTATAATGATACGTTGAATGAATTTTATATTGTTTTATTATTTATACTTTTATCATTATTAATAACTTTTTCTTCATGAATTTGTTCGTTTTTTAAAATTTTTATTTTGAAATATACTTAATCCCCACCCTTTGTTTGATATTTTGGTTGGGTTATCAGCCTGAGCGTATTTCTGCTGGTTATTATTTATTGTTTTATACGTTATTTGCCTCTTCATATTTGATATTAGGTATTTTTTATATTCTATTGATAATTTAAAAACGTATTTTTATTTATCTATAATTATAGCATTTTTGTTTAAAATACATATTCCTTTTTTGACTTTTGGTCAATGCTGAGGCTTCTATATCTGATTCTCGTATAGGTGGAAGTCAAAATTGAAGAAATGTATCAGCGGTTTAGACAAATTATTCTGACAGTAAACATCTATGTTCAATAAAAACAAATGCAAAACGTTTCGCAGTCCATAGCCTTCATTAGTATTACACACTATTAATACCTGCCAAAAGAAGGAGGCACAGCGAACAACGTTGTACGAAACATTTTCTGCGACGAAGGCTATATTTAAGACTAGATGCCGGCAAGCTCCCAACTCCACGGGCATGTAGACCTTTCGCAACGTATTTAGATCCCAGTCAATGGCCGAGTACAGACCACTTAATACAATTGTATGGCCCAAAGTAAAGAAGGTACCGCCACCAGGCGACGGCGATTGTCACTTTGTAAAGTTGAGAATGTTCAAATGCTCAATCAGGACACCTGGCTATATTCCCTCAGATATAGAGGATCAGCCGATGACATAAATGTGCTATCTGTGAATAATGACCCATCAATTGTATCCTAAACTTTCCAATCCCACATCACAACTCTTGAAGAAGAGTGTCAAATCAAATCATATTATCCTTTAAGAATACACCACTTATCCCCGTCCATTAGCCTGACTAACTTGGAAACCTCATACAAGACTGAAGCAAAGATAAGCAAAGTAGAATACTTTTCTAGAAATCAATTCATCCATCAGAACCTTAACGTTCCATATTATTCATCTCTCTTCTCTCAGTCCATTGGTGTTCCTCAAGGTAGTATCCTCAGTCACATCCTCTACACACTCTATACAGCTGACATCCCAACCAATCATAACACTATCCCTACCACTTACGCTGATGACACATGTGTGCTCGAAGTTAATAATAACCCTTTAATTGCACATCAAATTCTCCAATCTCATCGAGACCTTCGAAGAATGGTGCCTTAATTGAAGGATTAAAATAAATCCCAACAAATCCCATCAAATCGCCTTTACCCGCGCCTAGGACAGGGGTGGCAATCTTTTCTGTATATAAGATCTACTTTCTATCTGATAAGCGTGTTGCGATTGACTTAGGCGTAGTGTAAGGGGGAAGAAAATGCATACTATGTTTATACACTGTGTATTAGGTACATTCCAGCGAGGTATGGGTGAATAAGTAATATATATGTTCAAAATTATTTTTAATTTTTTAAATCACTTATTAAGTTTTCCAGATATAGGTTCATGAAGAAAATAAGAAAATTTCCAGACCCAACTTTTGATAACAGCATTCCGCACTTGCGTTACATTTTCTTTGGCTCTTTTCAAGATAGATTTTTGCTAATTTAATTTTTTTTATCAACTGCAATGTACTACAACTTGTAAATTTCTCGCAAATATGAAAAAGTTGTTATAAGCTGCAAATTATGGCTGATAATATGATTTCAATATTTCACTTTCGCGTTTTGTTTTGGGGCCCGGAAAATGTAACATGAAAGAATAATATGACTAACGTTTTGCTAATCTATCAATATCTCATATCACAGCCCTTGAAAAATAGTATCGTAATTGGAGGATTGGAGAACCCAAACGAATCCCATCAAATCACCTTTACTCTTCCAAGTAAACTTACCGACTGCCCTACAGTATACTTTAATAATGTTGCTGTTACCCCTGTAGAACAGATCCGCTACCTTGGACTATATCTAGACGAACGACTCAGTTGGTATCCTCACACAAGACTGAAAAGAAAGGACTGCACGTCAATTTCGACTATTAACGGTCTAAAATTCCAATTCATAAAAAAAGACTGATCTACATGCCAATTATAATGCCTATCTCGATATACGGAGTTGAGCTTTGGGGCTCCACTAAACCTTCGAATTCCTTTCGTACCCAATCCTTACAATCTAAAATCTTTCGTAAAATCCTCAAAACAGATATCAATCCTTCCATTATAAAATCCCTAACCACCCAAATCCACTAATTACTAACCTTCTCCTTCTATTCCTGACAATCCTCCGAGGCGCCAGAAAAAAGATGGCCGAGATCTTCTAGTGTAGAAATGATTGGAGTTAGCTATGGGCAAATTCACAACAAGACTGCATAATGTCATTGTAATATAACTCATATCGCATTTACTTGTTGCATATTTATTTAATATTACTATAAATTGTGTAAAA